>NC_060157.1:28759500-28775582 GCF_021292245.1 Micropterus dolomieu | reverse complement strand
AGTTAGCGCATTGAAGATGGGTCGAGGCCGGGTCTTCCAACATGACAATGACCCGACGCACACAGCCAGGATAACCGAGGAGCTGCTCTGTAAGAAGCATATCAAGGTTCTGGCGTGGCCTAGCCAGTCTCCAGACCTAAACCCAATAGAGAATCTTTGGAGGGAGCTCAAACTCCGTGTTTCTCAGTGACAGCCCAGAAACCAGACAGATCTAGAGAAGATCTGTGTGGAGGAGTGGGCCAAAATCCCTCCTGCAGTGTGTGCAAACCTGGTGGAAAAACTACAGGAAACGTTTGACCTCTGTAATTGCAAACAAATTCTCAGGTGTTCAAATACTTATTTGCAGCTGTATCATACAAATAAATAGTTAAAAAATCATACATTGTGATTTCTGGATTTTTTTTTTATTTAGATTATGTCTCTCACAGTGGACATGCACCTACGATGACAATTTCAGACCCCTCCATGATGTCTAAGTGGGAGAACTTGCAAAATAGCAGGGTGTTCAAATACTTATTTTCCTCACTGTACTAGGGGTTAAGGGTCTTGCTCAGGGACACAGTGGGGAATTGAACCCGGCTCTCTCACACCAAAAGCACGTGTTTTATCCACTCCTCCATCACCTCCCATTCTAATTTTAAGGAGCACATTATCCATCCATCAATTGTCAACTGCTTATACTGTGTACAGGGTTGCGGGGAGAAACATGTTATGTATATGAAAATATACAACATTGGAACCATTATGGACAGTATCAGTCTACATGTCCATTAAGAGTCCACACAGTTTGGCATGCATGTAAAAACAAGTTCTTATACAATATATTAACTTTACTGGTGTCTGATACATTGTTCATGTTTAAGATTGTGACCAGTTTCTTTGCCACCAATGCAGATCCTGGACTTCGGGCTGGCTCGCAGTACTGACGCTGAGATGACGGGTTACGTGGTGACCCGTTGGTACCGGGCCCCTGAGGTCATTCTGAACTGGATGCACTACACCCAGACCGGCAAGACAATCGTAGCTGTTTTTACCTCTGTCCTTGCTATGGTCTTAGTACAGAGTTGGCCTGCTGGTGCTGTAACTGTGACTGTCTCGTGTGAAAACATCCCAGCACTAGATACGGTTGTTTTCCTTTCAGCGATGGCTTGTATAGAACTTTATGGGTCAGCAGTTTTTATAATTCTGACGTTGGTGCATGAAACGAATTTGAAGTAGCATGGATAAATCTTTTTCCCCCTTAATCTGTCGAGAGTTGACACAGATGGGTCTGACAGCAGCCTGAAAGTGCCGAGACTCAATGACAGAGCTGTCTCTGCAATGAAACTGACTTTCCCAGGATTTATGTTTCTTTAGGAGATAGGGGTTTTTCATTTTGTAAGCAGCCTGTACCGAATGGAGTGTCACACAGAAAGAAACTCTGGCATAGGAATCTTTCACGGGATTGTATTACTCACCAAGTATTCCGCATTGTACACAAAATAATAGATTCCGCACTATCTTAAATAGGAAGTTTGAAATGGGATAAATGCCACCTTCCTCATTTCTGCTACACTGTGCTAAACTTAAAACACTATTATTGATGTATATTCTGCTTGGGTTCTCACTGATGTTTTTTCTCTGGTGTCTATTCTAGTGGACATCTGGTCTGTGGGCTGTATCATGGCAGAAATGATCAGTGGAAAAACCCTTTTCAAAGGGAGAGACTGTATCCTTTCATCTGCCTTGTCCATTTCCTGGACTTTTTAAAGCCCATGTAAAACGAAACGATGACATAGGTTTCAGTATACAGAGACTTTATTAAATCATTGTGATAATAAAAGTGATTGAAAGCCACTTGATTAAACCATGACAGTTTCATTTGATGAGGTGTATTGGTCCTATAAATCAGGTGCAGAATGGAACACAAAACGCAGTTGGAGTATATTACATGCAGCAAAAGCAAGACATTTCCTTAGGCAGCATCCAATGCAGCTACTGCTGCACTGTACTACATACTTTTTCTACATGTTTTATATTTTCCTTTTATGTTCTTTTTTGCACCCTATACACTTCACTGGTTTTTTAATGCCTACAAGCAAATAAAGCTGTCACTCTTTCATCAAGTGGCATTCCATTTCCTTTAGTATTCTGTTTTATGGGCCCGCTTAGAAACCCTACTTTCCACTTTTTTTGAGTGGACGCTTGTTTATTGAACCCCAAGGACATCCCAGGTTTAAAAGTCCTTGATTGTAACCCCTTCATTGCCAGACATGGACCAGTTGACTCAGATAATGAAAGTAACTGGAGTACCTGGCCCAGAGTTCATACAGAAGCTTGACAGTCCAGAGGTAGGACAAATTACTATGTGTGTGTGTGTGTGTGGGTTTCATAAATATACATGTGCCATGAAACTACAGTTACACTGAAATGCTTTTTTAAATCACTGATCCCAGGGGTTGATAATTTGCTGATATCCCCCAACTTTAAGCTGACAAATTAAAAGTATTAAGTGATTTCCCCCAGGGTGAAAGTGAAAATGCTTCACCCCTTTATAATCGCTTAGAACACAGCACACTAAATCTTTCACTGACACCCATGCAAATAATATGAACAAGGCTAGTCCCACTAGCAGTTTTTGCATCCAACAACAACAAACTGAAGATTTACTAGTACTGGGAGTAAACAATATAAGATATGTCCTGAGGGTGGCACTAGAAGTCAGGGCATCAACAAAAAGCATGTAGCAGAAAGGGTTAATGGAAACAGTTATTTAAATACATAGTAATCAGAGAAATTTTATCTACAGGGTACCACAAGTAACAGCTTAAACACATATCGATTTTCTCATTAAACCCAGAATCAAGAACTGAATGATAATTGATTATATTTATTAGTGTCATGCTTACCTGCGTGCATATTTTGCTCTGTATGCACACATTTCTGTGCATCAGAAGCTTCATTAAATGTCCTTCAATAAATGTGACCAGATATTTCACACCTTTATATCATAACCCTGTCTTTGTTGATAAGCCAATATATGGCTCAAATATGGTGAATAATTATTTTGACGGTTTAAATAAATAAATAAATACTACATCATGGTTTACATAGGCTCAGTGGTACTGTTTTAGACGCTTACTTTTATTTCTCTTTTCTCTTTAAAAACAGGCCAAAAACTATGTTAAGGCCCTTCCTCGCTATCCCAGAAAAGACTTCTCAACGTTGTTCCCCAGAGCCAGTGCAAATGGTGAGTTTAACCACAGCCTTTTTCTTGGGCTCGACTGGTCCACAAATTATTATTTACATCTTTTTGTCACGCTTGAGACACATTTAGTAGAAGTACAGTCTTTTACTACTACCCACAGTGCTTGGCCACTGCAGCAGTTGGGGATTATAACTTTGTTGTTGAAGTAATCGTAATGTTCATTTTTGTCAGTTTCTGTCTGAATATTGTAACACCGTAATGACTGTCCTTGTACCCTGTTCAGCAGAGTGATACATTTTCTGGGAGCAACAGAATTTCTACTTTTTTGTATATTTTGGAATGAGCTTAAATTGTTACATTAAATAGGTACAAAATAAATAGTAAAATGTTTCCTTTGGTATGCATAATTTAATCATCTTATTCTGAAAAGCTTGCAGCAACCTGCCATGTGGCACATTTACTGACATGTACAATTTGATGGTTTTTATGTTTAAACAAATTGTTGAATCACTATGTACCTCCGACCCTTTGCAGGTATCGACCTGCTTGAGAAGATGCTGGTTCTGGATGGAGACGAGAGGCCAACAGCCGAACTGGCTCTAGAGCACCCATATTTCGACAGCCTAAGGGAACCAGACGACTTTCCTGAGCCTAAGCCATACGATGACAGCCATGACAACGCCACATTGACCCTGGATGAGTGGAAGCGTAAGTGAAAAACATTAAGCAAACAGAAATTACCTTAATACAATCAATGTGCAGATCTGAGTTGTGTATACATACACTGTGTAATATGTACCTGTCATTTACAGATCTCACAGAATTTATGTTATAGTATCAGTTAGGATTTCATTTGTTTACAGTCGTTTTACATATTTCTCAGAAAAGAGGCCTTTTACAGAAAATAGAAAGACAATTTTTTTTATGTATGAGAGTCTTAGTGAACACAGTAAACAGTGGAAGAGCGCTATTGTCATGGTTTTTAAATGATTGAAGTGAACCTTTTAATTATTCTTGGTGTTGGAGATGCTGCACGTGCAGAAAACAAATTGTTTTCCCCTTTTGTCCATAGGGTTATGTTTCAAAGAGGTGAAAAGCTTTGTGCCGTTCCCACGGCGGGACTCTAAGAGGAAAAACACCCTGACTATGTCTCAGTGACCTGATGAATGTCTTTTAATTACAGATGCCACTAGCTACACAGCATACAGCCAATGGTGCCCTTGTATATTCTAACTATGGATTCACTCTATTTCTTTTACCCTAGATATGTTTAGATTTTGAATCAGTGTTCAGAAGAGTGACTATTTTAAAACTGTCAATGTGCAATTGTTTCCTAAGTGTAGATTGCTCTTTATGTTACACATTCCCAGTGGATTGTTTTGCAAATGTATTATGACCTTATATCACAGGGTTTACTGTGAGATTTACTGTAATATTGTTTTCCAATTAAACAATAAGAGAAGATGTGTATGAAGTTTTGTTATTCCAACAAATAGAAAATGTTGCTGCCCACAACAGACTACGCAAAAAGACTCATAGCCAACTAAAATCTCTTGGCATAAATTAGTGCAGTGCTGAGTTGAAAATAGCATCTTATATGTTGTTAGTTAAAATGATCAGATAGGGACAAAATCTGTTTCTTGCCTGTGAATGCCCTGAAAACCTTTTGACGGACAATGGCCCCAGAAGATCAGCAGTTACTGTGAATGTGCAATGTGTGACCAGTGTTATATGGAAAATGTGACCATGTCAGTGTGTATGATGCTAAAAACTAAGTGGCCCTTTCTTCATGTCTCTGCTTGTTTCACTTTGTTTTTATATTTCTAGGTCATCTATTTGATTATGGGTCCACATCCACACACATGCATTAGATACCTTACCATGGAACACACACATGTTAAAGGCTTGTTTCTTTTTCTGTGTGTGTGTGTGTGTGTTCGCGCGCGCGCGCGCGTAAATAAGAATAAACAATTCATGAGCATGCATGTGTGCGTGCATGTTTTGTGCACATGTGACAAGACAAGTGTCAGGTTTCCACACCAGCGAAAACAGTCAGATAAAGATAAAGTTCAGAGCGCTGTTTTGAAAGACCTGGTCTGGATGAAAACCCACATGCATACAGCTGTACTAAGATCAACACATTTCTGTCGTATAACCTGATGGTTGCGCGCGAAAATCATAGTGTGCTGACGTCATGGGGGCGGGCTAAACTAGGATCAATCTGCTGTGATAAAGGTGCCCACCAAGAGCGGAAGTGAGACATTTTGCTCTCAAAATAAAATAATGTAACTTACTGAATACAATGGCAACTCGTTGTGCGGTTATAAAAGATATATTTTATATTATTTTAAAGTTATTTCTCCTTCAATATTTAGTTTTAAAAATGACTGCATCACTTCAAGACAACAGATAAGATACAAGAAGATCAAATATCCCCTGAAAATTGTGTGTTAAATCAGTAAACAGTAACAGCATAGTTTTTAGTGATTCAAAAACAGTGGAAATAGTTAAAGCAAGAATACATTAAAAATTTGTGATTTATTATATGTAAATAAAAAGTGTGGGAAAGAGTATCTCTGCACTTAGCAGAGACTCATCCAACATATATCATTCACTACGTGTATTGATAACTACATCACTTTGTTTTAGACTGAATGGCAATGAAATACTGCAAAAAGAACATGTTGCCAGCCAAAGCTAGGACAATTAGGTGTAATTAAAGTCTGTTTCATATTAAATGGAATTATCTTCAGTGGTGGAAATTATATTAGGTTGGTAAGTAGGTTTATTGCCACAATATAACAAGTCATAGAGTGAAATTGAGTTTTTAACTCCCTTCTGCTACATAGCAGACAATATACATTAATACAGAATCAATTATAAAAAATGGCAAACAGAAATAAACTATATTCAGTGGAGCAGTGCTGAGGATGAAGTAGAGTTTAAGAGTCTGATAGCTTGGGGGGGAAAGCTGCTCTGCAGTCTGCGCAGGCACCTCACCTCACCGATAACACTGATGCTCGGGATATGGGTACCAATGATCATCTGAGCAGTTTTAATCACCCGCTGCAGAGCCCTCCGGTCCTGGGCCGTGCACATCCCATGCCAGTGATGTTTCCAGTCAGGATGCTTTCTATTGCTCCTCTGTAAAATCTGACAAGCACAGGAATGTGGCCTTATTAAGCTTCCTCAAGAAATATAGTAGTTTCTGAGCTTTCTTCACCAGCGTGGAGATGTGAGACGACCATGTCAGGATCTCTGTGATGCTGATTCCCAGGAACCTGAAACTGTTCACCTGCTCCACCTCAGCTCCACTGATGTAGACAGGAGTGTGTGTCTTTATCTCCTTTATCCTGAAATCAGGATCAGCTCCTTGGTTTTGCTGACGTTGAGCAGTAGGTTGTTCTGAGAGCACCACTCTGCAAGATTATCGATACTAAGTCTCATCGTTGTTTGAAATCCAGCCGATGATGGCGGTGTCATACGCAAACTTCACAACAGAGTTCTCTCGATGTCGGGGGATGCAGTCGTGGGCGTACAGCGTGAACAGAAGGGGGCTGAACACTAGAGTGGAGGAGGTGTGTCCACCAATCCGAACAGACTGGGTCTATTTGTGAGGAAGTCCAAATATGAAGGATATTTACTGAAGCACTGTAGCCCAGTGGTTCTCAAACTTTTTCACATCAAGGGCCCCAAAACACAGTCATACATTTTGTCATTGTGTTACTTATGGATGGAATAATAGTGAAAATACATTTGAACCCTTTCACCTGGAACCCCCTCAAGGACCCCACTTGAGAACCAATGCTGTAGCCTACTTTACTCTCCTTCACTTCACTTTTTTTTCCTTTCAGTTTTGAGGCACGTGTCCTTTCTTGAGTATTTCCATTTTCTGCTACTTTATACTCCACTACATCTCAGAGGTATATATTGTACTGTGTACAACACTACATTTTTAGTTACATTGCAGATTCAGATTATTAATACAAAATATAGTCAACAAATAAATTAGATGTTTTATTATAAAGATAATTGAGCCTCAGGAGGAAATTAACTAGTTACCCAGGAGTATATAAATAAAATTAGCTCCACCTTTAACCAGCTGCAACAATAAAGTGATGAACACAGTAAAACATCTTAGACTGTGATTATAATCCAGTAATACATATTACTCTGAAATGGCCATTCAGCATAATGAGTACTTTTTACTCTTGGTACTTTAGGTATGTTTTCATGCAAGTACTTTTAGGTTACTTTAGGCTAAGTAAAGTTTTGAATACACAACTTTTACTTTTACTATAACTTTTACTATAACAGAGTATTTCTACACTGTGGGTATTAGTACTTTTACTTGAGTAAATAATATGTTAAACGTTTTACTTCTGATTATTATATCAGTTGTAAATGAGTTGTATGAAAAAACTGTATACGATAATAAGGACTTTATTTTGAAAGATGTATCCGGAAGACCTGTGGTTTTACTTCGGCTAATTTCAGTTGAGCACATACTCTAGTAGAATCCAAATAGCTAGCCAGCTAGCCGAAGGAGGCTAGTGTTTCTCCTTCTCACAAAATTAGGTCGACAATAATCTGTTTCTCATAATATCAATGTAAATATACCACTCGTGTTCTCAACAAGCATTTGGGATTGTCTGCTTGTCTCCCAATGCCGTGTTGTAAAGGAACGGAAGCGTTATAATATAGCGAAATAACGTTATACCGGCTGTACCAGCAAACTGGCTGGCTAGCAGTAACGTTAGCTCTCAGCTTAGAGACTACAGCAGCGAGGAAGGCGGCTGGCTAGGCAACCATTACTGTAGAAGAGGCTACAGACCGCCGGCTGTAGAGCTACCTGTGTCAGTCAGTTGCCATAATAGGTAAGATGGCTCAAGTTTTGTAGCTAACGTTACTGTTTCTTTATTATAGAGTGGCTCTGAACTGTTAACTCCGTTTTAGCTAGCAACGGTTTAACCGGTCCTTTTCTTGTCAATGTTAAAAAATAACAAGCCAGCTAACATTGGTAACCTTAACTTACTGTCCATGTTTTAAAGTTAGACGATTAGCTAGCCGTTATCGTAAACTGTAACGTTACTTCTTGTCTCCCTACTTTTATGTCAGAGTACTTCTGTCACAGTACCGTGCCTTTGTCAATCCAACCAGATGAAGCACTGGTTCAACGCTTCAAAACTATTATTAAAATTTAAACCGTGGAAGAGCTTTTAACAGGGTTTTTAAAACTGTAAATATGGCTGACATTTTACTACCGAAATAAGGACACTGAGCAGTTGAAACTGTCGTATCCTTAAAGCTGATTGGTTCAGGGGTGGATCAGTCAAATTATCCTGAAAGCCGATTGGATGTACCGGTTGTGTTATGGCTAGCCCTGTTAGTAGTTGCCAGCAGTTTATGAGATAAAGTCGAGAATCATCTACAGATTATTTTTCTTTACTGGCCGTGTGTGTATTCACAGTGAAGAGAGACCCTCAGCTAAACAGTTGGCCAGTTGTCAATACATAGGTCAGGGTTTTTCGAGTTGAGCTGTGTGAAGGAATGTTTACACTACAGGTGGTATTTACCATGTCCCTGCCTAATACCGCTGTGCATTGAAATGCAACGCACAAGATGTTTCTGAACGAGTTAATGTGTAAAGAAGCATGTTTAGCATCTTTAGGCCTTAGTTTTATGGCGTTGTGAAAGCAATGGCATTCGATTTTGTTTAGTCCTATTAATATTATATAACGATCACAATGGGAAATTAAGCTAGTGAAACAGCAGAAAATAAATCTAGCTAAATAAGAAGTTATTACTGAACAATAAAAAAAGCTCACAACAGCAAAATATTACACAAGGACCATGCTATCCATCCATCCAATGCTTAAATGATGGCATAATATTTTCATATTTTAATGTAGCACCATCAAATGCTTATTCTTGTACAATATATGTTTTATATATTGTCTGTTGTTTACAGTCTGACAACATATCTTATTTTATTTCTTTTTAAACCAACAGGAGGGAACGTGTGATTGGTGGCCTATGAGGAAGCCACGTCGAAAAGGCCAGGTGGCTGCAGGAGGTGGAACCGATGTCAGGAAGTCCAATGGGACAGTTGGCAGGCGTGGGGGTGCCCGCCAGCGATCCCCGTCCCCTTACAGCCTCAAAGCATCTCCAAGCAGAGAAACCCTGACTTATGCTCAGGCCCAGAAGGTGGTGGAGGTGGAACTGGATGGTAGGCTTCATCGCATTTCTATTCTGGAGCCATTGGAGGTCATTACTGAAGATGAGATGATGGCTCAGGACATTAGTGAGTGTAACAGCAACAAGGAGAACAGTGAGCAGTCATCATCTCCCACCAGCAGTGTCCAAACAGTCCGCAAAACAGTCACACCAAGAGGCCGCAGGAAAGACTCCAAATGTCCTCCTGTCAAGTCGCCACCACCTTCCAAGAACCACTGCCCCAATTCTCATCCACAAACGCCTGAAAAGTTTAAGGCAACGGCTTACCATCACCACATGACCCTCCCTGAACCTAAGTTTCACGTGCTAGAAACCTTCACACCAGTCGAGGCACCTCCTCTGCCTACGGCATATTACCGTTACATTGAATTCTTGACTGATGAGCAAGAAGCTGAGGCAGAATATGACATGGATGAAGAGGACACCGCCTGGCTAGAGATGGTCAATGCGGGCAGGACGTCAGAGGGTCACTCAGCTGTCACACCAGACACCTTTGAGTTGCTGGTGGATCGGCTGGAGGAGGAGGCGTACCGGGAAGCACGCAGTCGGGCACCCTCTCAGAGCACTATTGACGACGATGCCTTCTGCTGCGTGTGCCTGGATGATGAGTGCCTCAACAGCAATGTCATCCTCTTCTGCGACTCCTGTAACCTGGCTGTGCACCAGGAGTGTTATGGAGTGCCCTACATCCCTGAGGGTCAGTGGCTGTGCCGCTGCTGCCTCCAATCCCCTCAGAAACCTGTTGACTGTGTTCTGTGTCCGAACCGTGGTGGCGCCTTCAAGCAAACAAGTGACGGTCGCTGGGCACATGTGGTCTGTGCCATCTGGATCCCTGAAGTCTGCTTTGCCAACACAGTTTTTTTAGAACCAGTGGAAGGGGTCAACAACATTCCCCCAGCACGCTGGAAACTGACCTGCTACCTGTGCAAGCAGAAGGGCCGTGGTGCATCAATTCAGTGCCACAAGGCCAACTGTTACACCGCTTTTCACGTCACATGTGCTCAGCGTGCTGGCCTGTTTATGAAGATAGATCCTGTGCGAGAGGCAAACATCAATGGGACCACGTTCTCCGTTAAGAAGACAGCATTCTGTGAGGCCCATTCACCGCCGGGACAAGAGACTGTCTCAGATGAAGAGGGTGAAGGAAGAGTGGTGGGCAGCAAAGGGAGAGCTAGTAGAGGATGGAGTGCCTATACAGAGGGCCCTATAACACCGAAAAAAGGCAGAAAGTCTAAAGATGATGCCAAAATGGATAAAAAGAAAGGGAAGAAGAGTACAGAGTCAACAGCAACACACACTGCTTCAGTTACAGTGCCTCAGATACCCACAAGCAGGTTAGATTTTCTTTTATTATGATTACATTAAAATACTGTGCTTCTGTTGCTGTTCAACAAAAATTAGACACCCTTTTTAAATCTTTGCCAAACACCTAGTGAAGATCAACTTTGTAGAAACATAAAAAATAGCAGCTTTTGTTGGAGATTTTTGGATTTGCTAGGTTTAATTAAGCATGGGTGTACAATTACAAGAAACTAGTAGAGTTGCCAGAACTGATGTCAGTCATGTAGAGGGTAAGACCAACCTGCATCCTTGTGTTGTACAGGCTGAATATCATCTGCAAAGGAATCCTCCTCCAGAGGAAAAACCAGTTCATGCAGAGGCTGCATAGCTACTGGTTGCTGAAACGTCAGTCGAGGAATGGTGTGCCCCTCGTCCGTCGTTTACACTGTAATTTCCAATCCCAAAGGAATACTGAACAGGTGAGTGCAGGAAACAGAACTGCAGCCTTCGCACTCTTTAACTATACTAGTCTAATGATTTAACTATTGTGGTCTAATGATTCAATTTTTGTGATGTCTGTGAAGATTCTCAGTCATCCAGGTCATGGTTATCCAAGGTGGGTTCAAATGAAGGGCAACTGGACTTGGTTGAAGATATTCGAAAAGGAACTGCTTCCTTCAGTTCGTTTTCGAATATCTTCACCAATATCTTCACCTTTTGGATGAGAGGTGAAACCTCTTCGAGTATCGTTCAACCAAGTCCAGTTTCCCTTCATTTGAACCCACCTTGGAATTTCAATCAATTTATTTTGTTATTGTCCTACCAAACAATTTCTACAATTCATTGATTGCCTTTAGATACACGTCTGATACATGTTTATTCAAGTGAGCTCTAAAAAATGTATTGTACTTTTGTAGCCTGAGGTGGATGAAAAGGTTTCTGCTGCAAGAGAAGCACTGAGATACTGGCAGAAGCTGCGGCATGACCTTGAAAAAGCCAGGCTGCTGGTGGAGCTCATTCGCAAGAGGGAGAAACTCAAACGAGAACAGGTAACACACACGGATGAATCTGACATGCTAAGAGGCCCTGACGAACTGTATTGCGTTCTCCATTGTAGTCTGAAGTTCTGAGATGTTTGGGTGGTCTCACTTTTCTTTTACTGTCCTATAGAGAATATACGTTGATATCTCTTCTTCATGTAATAATGCCTAACCACAAACCAACACTTGGCTACTGTGAATGGGTAGAACTGAGTAACAGGGAAAAGTAAAGGCCATCAATATTGACAATTCTACATGAGGTGTGCTGGACAACCAGTGGTCTGTGGATGTTGAAATCTGAAAAGATGGGGACATTTTTATAGAAATATTTAGATTAGTGCTGGGCAACGATTAAAATTTTTAATCGCGATTAATAGCATGATTTTCTTGCAATTAAACAAATTATGTTCTTTTTCCCAGCAGTATTCCCTTTACACAGTAGCAATAAAATATTTCTTGTAAATCTCAACTTAAATATTAATGCAATCAAATAAAATATTAAACCTAAGCTATTTGCCACTGCCAGGGCGTTACCTTTTATGTAGCTTGTTAAAACAAGTTGCCATCAGAGTCCAGTTGAAACATTTTTCGTACCAGCAGAAACATTTTTCTTTTATCAGGGAGCATCACAAACAGTCTCTGTTCAATCAGTAGCAATTTTCCCTGTTAGAGTGAGGTGAAGTGGTCGAGCACAAGGTGTAGCGACAAGCGGGTGAGTTCCCCTTCGCGGTTGTGCTCGCCTCACGCACACGCCCGCCCGCCAGCTGCCAAAGTTAAATTGTCTTGAACTTTTTGTTTGCGACGTGCAACACAAATCATTGGAAGAGAGACTGATCCTCGCTGTTTGTGAGTTTCCAGAATCTATTACTGTTTACTAAATAGGACACCAACAACTAAAACTAGATGTAGGCCTTTCAGGTAAAGTTATGTAGCCTATAATTTTAATTTAAGTTAAATAGGCTACAACGGAGCGCCTGCTGTTTACTCACGGAGCGCTGTCTTACTTCTCCCACAAGCTGCATCCAGCATAGTCTGCTGAAGCCTCCCTCTGCTGCTTCTTTGGGTGGGTAATTTGCAGGCTGATCAACATCCCACCTCTCCTGTGACCCATGGTTTGACTGGATGTGTATTCATAGCCAGAATAAATAATAATAATATTTAAAAGTTAACTTGACAGAAAATACCTGTCTGTATTAATGTGCCCAGCCCTAATTTAGATTTTATCACTTTTCATACAGAAAACCATAAGTTTACATTACACGGTGCCTCACAAATATCGCTTCGCATTGCTTCTCTTCTCTTTAGCCTTCGGCAGCATGTGTCTGAATTCTTTATGGTTGCAACTACTGTGTATGTTGATGACATGACATGCAGGTCCTTTTTACAACTGCAGGTCAAAGTTCACCAGGCAGCTCTGGAGATGGAGCTGACCCCGATGTTGGTGCTCCTCCGCTCCGCTCTGGAGCAACTACAGGAGAAGGACACAGCTGAGATCTTTGCACAGCCAGTCAACATCAAGGAGGTCAGACATTTCACTGAGACCGGATGCACGCAGTTTATATAAAGTTGCAAAGTGGGAGGGCCTGCTGGTTATGCCAGATAATTATGATCCTACAGATTTATGTTCTTACCACCAGTTTAAAGTATTTCATCTTTGTTTCTGAGAAATCTTGTCTTGTGCGTCATTTTTGACGGACAGATCTAAAGTACTACCCATGAGCCTTGGCTGCTATGAAGGAGAAGCCATTCACAGGTGCAAATCTCAGAGGTGGCAAATTCAGAACGCTTCATTGTTATGAACACAGGGCTCCATAGTTGCTGAATTAACCCACAACTGACCCAGGAATTACTCCAGAAGTGCTCCCAACTTTGAGTCACGTAACATTGTCTGTGGGGGAAAATGAATGGAATTTTTGCTGGGATAGCAATGGAGCAGTGGATAAGATGCGTACCTTTTTATGTGAGTGACCTGGGTTCGATTCCCACTGCGACACATCCACCAATGTGTCCCTGAGCAAGACACTTAACCCCTAGTTGCTCCAAGGCGTGCAGCCTCTGACGCATATAGCAATTGTAAGTCGCTTTGGATAAAAGCGTCAGCTAAATGAATAAATGTAATGGACTTCCAGAACCAGGGGTGCCCAAAATAGAGCCTCCCGCTCCGCTACTCTATAGGACGTTAGAAAATTATTAGAACAGCAAAGGGGTTAACCTGACTGAACTAACTTTTCCCCCTGTCCACATTTTTTCACTGTCACTAATTTCTATTTTATTTGCCAATCTGTTGTGTCCTAAGGTCCCAGACTACATGGAGTTCATCAGCCATCCTATGGACTTTTCCACTATGCGCTCTAAGCTGGAGAGTCATGCCTACCGCTCAGTGGCTGACCTGGAGTCCGACTTCAACCTGATGGTGTCCAACTGCCTCCTCTACAATGCCAAGGACACAGTCTTCCACCGGGCAGCGTTGCGTCTCCGAGACTTAGGGGGAGCCATACTGCGCCATGCCCAGCGACAAGCCACAAACACCGGCCTGGACCTGGACACTGGCATGCTCCTCCCAGAGTCACCACAGAAACGAGACTTTTACAGCTGCACCTGGGAGGATGGTAAGTCACAGTGGTGCTATTCAACAGGAAATATGAACACACACATCTTTTGTACTTAAGATACTGGTCTGTATGTATCACTCCCATATGATTTAATACTTATTCAGATATACTAGTGCAGTGCCCGTTCACAGGGACCAATGTGACGCCCCCTACCCTTTCTAGATATTGTAGTGCTTGTTGAAAATATGCGTCTCACATTGGTTTACCGATATAACACTGAAACAACATGACGGTTGGCAGAGACACTGCTAGATATTCAGCCATCCATTTCAACACATTAGTTTCTAACGTAGGCCTATAATAAACCTGCGTGATGACTATAACTCCGTTTCAACACTTCACTACCACATCGGAGCATATAAGCCCCACCCACGTGAGCGTACCCAGCGCGGCATAAGCCCTCGCGAGCTGATCCGCTGTGCCCCCGTGAGCGTATTTATTAATTAATCAAGAGGCAGACACACACACACACAGATTCCTAAGATGGTCTGTGATAAAGTACATTTACATTCACATCAATATACCGCAACACAAAGTTTACTAGATGGGATTGAAATTTAGTTTGAGATTTGATTAGAACCCTATTTTTGAAAGCATTCTTACTTTACAGCATTTTTCCACTTCTGCACAGTACTGTATGTAGAGTGAAAATTGTGAGTTATGCAGAAAATGTTTAACAATAGTTACAGCTCCTTTCCATTCTGGTGTTTAGTTACACTCCCACTCGCCCACTCTGACTACATACGCAGTCATTGTAAAACTCTGTGTATCTTTGTGTGATCAGCGAGAAAGCCGTTAAGCCGATCTCTAAAAAAAAAGCCATAGCAACTCAATCTTGATCGAGATTTTTCTATATGTGCTGGCAATGGTGCGGGAGGAGTAGCGCAGTGAAAATCCACACAGAACAAGAACTGTGAGTCTCTATTGTCGTTTGCAGGCTTTGTTGCTCATCAGCTAAAATAAGCAACTCCGCTTTAAATGGAAAAACATCTGTTTTAAAGTCATATTTGTTGCACCTTTTGTGGGACGTGCATGCCAGCTTCGCTGTTAGCCTAACTCTTTCTTTGTGTCCAGTTGACAGTGTGCTGGATCCAGACAACCGGCTTCATATGACGGTGGAGGAACAGCTGAAGGAGTTGTTAGAAAAGCTGGACTTTGTCAGCACCATGCGATGCAGTGGCGCTCGAACTCGACGTATACGTCTGCTTCGTCGCGAGATCAACAACATCCGCTACAAACAGGGCCAACATCCCCGCCACAACCTTCTCAATGGACATCTGAAAGAAGACGATGAGGATGACGAAGATGATGATGAGGAAGATGACGACAAAGACACCAAGGCGGACAACGACCTCTCGTCTTCGTACAAAGGTGGGTGATGAAAAGCACTGAAAAATTCAACAGTATGAAATTGCCAATGCATGAACCTTTTTTAAAAGCCACTTTTTTTCAATGAGACCAGTTGTGAACATAAGCTAACGGAACATTGTCCTCAGGTAATTGAGCCAGGGTCCCCCCCACGCACCAACCCCAACCACCCCACTGTCTCCAGTCTAGTAAGTAGGGGCCCACAGAGTCTCGTTAGCCATGGCTGCCTCACAACTCGTCTCTCCCAGTGCACTCTATGTCTGCACCTCTTCTATACATCACTCTCATGGACTCACCACTCTCCATTGGCCACGTACAGTCATGTCATATCATCCCACTTCTGACTACAGACAGTCT
>NC_060157.1:28739163-28759400 GCF_021292245.1 Micropterus dolomieu | reverse complement strand
CCCTATTTTTGAAAGCATTCTTACTTTACAGCATTTTTCCACTTCTGCACAGTACTGTATGTAGAGTGAAAATTGTGAGTTATGCAGAAAATGTTTAACAATAGTTACAGCTCCTTTCCATTCTGGTGTTTAGTTACACTCCCACTCGCCCACTCTGACTACATACGCAGTCATTGTAAAACTCTGTGTATCTTTGTGTGATCAGCGAGAAAGCCGTTAAGCCGATCTCTAAAAAAAAAGCCATAGCAACTCAATCTTGATCGAGATTTTTCTATATGTGCTGGCAATGGTGCGGGAGGAGTAGCGCAGTGAAAATCCACACAGAACAAGAACTGTGAGTCTCTATTGTCGTTTGCAGGCTTTGTTGCTCATCAGCTAAAATAAGCAACTCCGCTTTAAATGGAAAAACATCTGTTTTAAAGTCATATTTGTTGCACCTTTTGTGGGACGTGCATGCCAGCTTCGCTGTTAGCCTAACTCTTTCTTTGTGTCCAGTTGACAGTGTGCTGGATCCAGACAACCGGCTTCATATGACGGTGGAGGAACAGCTGAAGGAGTTGTTAGAAAAGCTGGACTTTGTCAGCACCATGCGATGCAGTGGCGCTCGAACTCGACGTATACGTCTGCTTCGTCGCGAGATCAACAACATCCGCTACAAACAGGGCCAACATCCCCGCCACAACCTTCTCAATGGACATCTGAAAGAAGACGATGAGGATGACGAAGATGATGATGAGGAAGATGACGACAAAGACACCAAGGCGGACAACGACCTCTCGTCTTCGTACAAAGGTGGGTGATGAAAAGCACTGAAAAATTCAACAGTATGAAATTGCCAATGCATGAACCTTTTTTAAAAGCCACTTTTTTTCAATGAGACCAGTTGTGAACATAAGCTAACGGAACATTGTCCTCAGGTAATTGAGCCAGGGTCCCCCCCACGCACCAACCCCAACCACCCCACTGTCTCCAGTCTAGTAAGTAGGGGCCCACAGAGTCTCGTTAGCCATGGCTGCCTCACAACTCGTCTCTCCCAGTGCACTCTATGTCTGCACCTCTTCTATACATCACTCTCATGGACTCACCACTCTCCATTGGCCACGTACAGTCATGTCATATCATCCCACTTCTGACTACAGACAGTCTCTTGCTATCGTAGAGGAGGGCCGCAGAACGCCTGTGATTTCTGTCAGTTGAGTCATAAAATACTGCCATGTTACCATGTTGCAGGTGTACAGTTGTGAGAGCAAAGTTCAACTCACTCGTCTTGATAAGGTCCTCCATATCTACAGAATACCTCAACTCCCTTTGGGCTGTAGTTGGACAGTTAAAATGAAATGTAAACCATTATGAAGTGAAACCATTTTCCAGTGTGAATACTACACCACCACATCACACTACATACTAAATGGGCATTCATTTCAAATAAACGAAAAGTGAAACTGAATTGAATTTTTCTCATCTTTCAGAAGACCTTAAATCCACTTCGCCGCCAACACTGGAACCTACAGGGCCGGCTCCTCCTCCACGACGGGAGGACGCACCTCTGGAGCCACCCACTCTGCGGCCAATCACAGGGGAGCCCCGGTCCCCCAGCTGGACCTGCAAACGCCTAAAGCTGGATGGTGACCTCTCAGACATCACCACAGAGAACATTAATTGCACTAAAGCACGGGAGCGGTCTGTGTCACCGCCTCCCATTTTGCACAGTGAAGGACAGACAGTGGCCAACGGCCTTCCAGAGCTCAGCGCCCCCACACGGCCCGCCACCGGAGGAGTTGGACGACGAACCTCTATATTGTTCAAGAAGGCAAAAAATGGAGCTAAGCTTTTCAGAGAGAGAGACAATACTCTGCTGAATGGAAAGGGCCCAAAGGACGATGATGCAAGCACCCCTACAGCCACCAACTCCACACCCAGTACCCCATCCTCCACACCTTTGTCCACTCCATCCAAGACCCCACAGAAAAGCCCAGGACCCCCCACCCTCAGTGAACAATGGACCCCCAGTGAAGACATGTGCTCAGGTAGTGAGCTGGAGAAGACACCAAATCACACACTGGAAAGTGGTGAGAAGCTTTACTTTGTTACCGCCATTGGACACCTCTTTACCCCAAGTTTAAGATCCTCTACTCAGGGCAGCATTTTAGAGCTACTCTTGGCACAGAAGACATTCACTATGATTTTATCAAATAGGGTGCTTGTTGGAATGTGCTGACTTTACATTAACTACCAGTTAACATGTCTAAATAGTTACGAGACAACAAAGGGCAGTGTCAGCAAAGATATGTGAAGGGATATAGGACCTGTTATAGTCTCCCACCAAGTAATGTTAAACTTGTCTTTATCAGTTTTTACGGTTTGCCACTTTAGGTTAGCTAGCTACTATTACATATTTACAATATGTCAAACTTAAATTTGTATAGTAATCATACGTCCTCTCATTTGCTTTCAGGACTGACCAACGGGATTAACAAGCACAAAGACGGCAGGTCCGAGTCTGAGTACAGCCCTTGTCCAGTCCTCCACAAAGAAATGTAAGACATGGTGTATCTGTTGTCAGTGGGTGTTTGGTAATAATTGACAGTACACTGATAAGTGCTATCTTACAGCAGCTCACCACCCAAACGAAGCCTCGGGAAACCAGCTCTTTCCAAAGTTCCCTTTCTGGAGATAGTCAACGGAGACTCAGATTACATTGGTATGTTTGTTTTTTTTAGTTTAAACAACACAGATTTAAACTAATTTAGGTCTTCTGTGTACCATTGCACATAATACTCCATTCCGTTGCTCACATACCTGCCTTTAAATTTTTGTGTCACAACTTTACTGGGAATATGTACACATGAATGTCGTGTCTATTCCTCCTCCTTCATAAAATGATGTCATCATGCTGTTTTGCAGGCAACGCCAGCCAAATGTCAGAGGATGAGACGGAGCTGGAGCCTTTAGAACTGGTGTGGGCCAAGTGTCGGGGATATCCCTCCTATCCCGCTCTGGTAATCCTTTGTCCTACATAGTATTACCGAAGAGCCATCTAATATGAGCTGTCAGCACCCTGTAGGCAGCTTTCACTAACCCACATTTTGAGAAGGTGAAGTGAGTGTGTTTGACAGTAATATAACCAAATGTAGAAGAAACAAAAATCAAGAGTTCCCTGCGACCATAGAACAGCTGTCTGCGGTGCTAGAAACAGACCTAAACTCCCTGTTCGACTGACTTTGTGTTCATTCCAGATTATTGACCCAGAAATGCCTGAGGAGGGCCTGTTGCACAATGGGGTGCCCATCCCTGTCCCACCCAAAGACGTCCTCTGTCTGGGGGAGCAGAGACAGGAGGAGACCAATGAGAGGCTCTACCTGGTGCTGTTCTTTGACAACAAACGAACATGGTGAGGGTCAAACAGACTGACATGCTGACATGGATCAGGTGTTTTAGTTATATACACTTCAGCTGGGTCAGTAGTCCAGTCAAAGAGGACCATACTGGACCTCAGGCTGTTCAAAAAAAAAAAAAAAAAAAAATATTTTGCAAATTAATTTGAAAAAACAGGACTTTTTAATTTGTAAATAAAATGAATATAGTTGTATATATTGTAGTTATATGTACATCTTTACATTGAACACGCAAATATTAGGTCCAAATCATACAAACAGGTCTACAGCAGTGAAAGTGGTCATCTTCAGTCGTCCTCAAATGCTCTAACAGTCTAAATCTGTGTCTTTGCGGCTGTAGGCAGTGGCTCCCACGTGACAAGGTGACACCCTTGGGTGTAGACGACACAGCGGACAAGCTGCGCATTATGGAGGGCCGCAAGTCCAGCATCCGCAAGTCTGTCCAGGTGGCGTACGACCGTGCCATGATCCACCAGAGCAGAGTCAGCCACAGCCACGGCTTTGTGGCCTCCAACTACCTGTAGAGGGCGACGGTGAGCCCTGTGAGCTCCCACAGTCAGCCACTATGCATTTCTCTCTGGTCTTAAAGCAGCAGGTGGGCCGAGTCCTACTGCCAGTTGAATTTGTATTCACATTGCTGTAGCAGCACAGAGCCCTGGACTGAAGTTCATTACCAAACCACTAGTGTCTGACACACAGAGCAGTGGTGTTTGCCTTTGTGTCGTGGTCGTGGATGTTGAGCTCCAGGTATAAATGAAGTTACATTTAGGTCCCATGTTGCTGCGGTCCGTGAGCGCTAGTTCCCTGTTCAGGGGTGTATTGAGGGATCAGCTTACTCCCCCTGGATGTGTTCAAGCTGTGTGTCTGGATCAAATGTAAAAGAATTTCCCTCTATTTTGTATAATGCTACTGCCAAGGTATCAAATTGTCAGAAAAGAGATTCAACATATTTATGTTTAACGCAGAAGCCGTATGAATGGATCACTGCCATCTTTTTATACTATAGCTTTTTACATTTTAATCTTTTACAAAGACACTTGTATAATATAAAGGCACACTTTGTGTACATATGTATGTGTATTATGAAACCCAATTTAATTTAATGTTGCTTTTTTAAAATGCGTATTTCAATCAACCCACACGGGGCAAAGCGACGCTGTGTATATTTGTGGAGATAAAATAATTCCTGACTTGCTGCGGTGTACTTAGCTCGTCTTTGATGTAATTTCATTGTGCTGTGTGTGTGTGTGTGTACATTTGGAGCATACACCACAATGAGCCATGTTCTTTATATTTGAATTCTCTTTTTGATACAGAGAGAAATAATTTATTTATGGAAGACAGAACTATAGAAATAAAGCTATATTGGTTAAAGTTGAGAATTAAATTTTATTTAAAAGAAATGGAGTGTTATTTTAAAAACATGCAGCCAACATTTTAATAGATGAGTTAACATGGTTGGTTTGATGTTGAGCTTCTGACCATCTGCCATCATTCACTGTTGACCCCCAGAAGATTCTATTTATTGTTGAGAGCCCCATTTTATTAAATGGAAAAAATACACCTTTATAAGCTTGTACTACATGCATATTTTACCTGCTCACCAAATATTTTGTCTGAACCAGTATTTCCTTATTTAGGGAAATAAACGCTCTATTAAAAACCTTTTTGGATAATGAACTGCAGTTGTGTGGTTTTGTTTTTTTAAACCAAAGGTGAGATCAGTTCTCATTCAACACTTGGAAGACATTTATTTGCTTTGCAAGCAGGATGCTCGACTATTAGCTCTCTGGCAGAAGAGTAGTGAAAAGTTTCCAAGGATGAACTCCAGCTAGCACCCAGTTTGCAGTTTTTGCTTTATTTTAACATTACTCGGCATAGTGAAAGTTTACATGTTAGCTGTTTACAACAGTTATAAAAACACCTATAAAATATATTTTGTCCCAACAAACTGCAGCAGTCCACAAACAAATTTCATTCCCATTATAAGCTAAAATTCAATAATGACTGCAGGTCTGAATGAACTGAAGTCAGCTGAAAAAATTGTTCATGTGATTTCCAAAAAACGAGACCAAATAATCCAACACCATCTGATGAACATCTGGTGAAAATCTTTTCTAAAATGTTTCTGTACAATTTCTCAGCTCATACAGAACCGTCTAGTCCTTAAATTTTACCATGAAAATTCCCAGAGATGACAGTGGTCCTCTCCGTCAGTGTCCAGGCTGCTGTCTTGTCAGGAGGAGGTAGTTGTGACGGAGGGTTCGCAGCTCAGTCAGTCTGCCCAGCAGGCAGCCAAACCGCTGCGGTCCCCCTCGCGCAGCTCCACCCTGAGCCCCACACACCTTGGATAGCAGGTCCAGGATCAGTTCCTGCATTTTGTCAACACAGCTGGCTGCCTGCAGGGACGCACGGTCTACAGGACAGGGACACAGAGAGACAGGTCCATAACACTAAAACATAGGTGAGATCTGCTTCTTTGTGTTTACATCCAGACATGGACTGACACCTTCAAGTTGTCAAACACCTACTGGAAAAGTCAAATGTGCTTCATGAGTGAAGTTAACTGAGTGAGTCATTCAGAGGCGTAGTTGGATTAGTCTTGATTTGGCACATTTCAGGCCAAATGTTCACAAATTAGAGGTCTGACCTGAGCAGAGCAGAGCTGTAGCAGTGAGCAGGGTGTATTCAGCCTCCGTCACCCGCAGCGTCGCCATGCTGTGGAAGAAGCTCACCACCGGCCCAAAGAGATCCTCACTGCCTCCTGTTCAAACCAGCAAATAGAAAATTGTTAATGTTTATGTTTGAACTAGTTTTTTTTCACAGCGTATTAGATCTTCGATATTTTGCATGTCTGGATTCACCTGACTTCCTACTTTGGATGTTTTCCTTCGACTCTACATTTCTCAGCCAGTTGTGTGTTGACATACTGAAAAACTGCAGGGCTGACAATGGTGAAAAAGATTTGTTTACTAAATATCAGACTGGAACTTGCTTCATATTGACTTGAATGATATGGAATCATAAAAAGTCTGTTTGTTTATTCACCTGGACTGGGGCTTGTTGGGTTGTGGGAGAACTGCTGAGCTGAGAGCAGAAACATGACCTCCAGTGAAGAGGCAGACAAGAGAGAGCTCTGGTCTGAAAAATCCAGCAGGTCAAAACCTGTGAGGGGAATAATTCAATTCATTCAAAGCTTTATTGGCATGAATGTGTAACAACAATATTGCCAAAGCATCATACAAACTACAAAAGAACAATCAACCCCATACATTTAATTAAACAAGTAATTAAAGCTTATGTGTTTGTGTGTGTTAGAACAATTAAAATATATTAAAATAAAATAAATAAAGCAGTAAGAGTGTGTGTGTGTGTGTGTGTGTGTGTGTGTGTGTGTGTGTGTGTGTGTGAAAAAAAAATTACAATGAAATAAATATAATTGTAAGCGCGTGTGTGTTAAAAAAATTAAAATATATTACAAATTAAAATAAAATAAATAAATGAAATGGTAAGAGTGTGTTAAAAAAATAAATAGATAATATCATTATTTATTTTTAAATTCAGTATATGCTTACTGTATAAGCTCAGTATTTTTTAGGAGGGAAATGTTGATTAAATAACAGAATTTGAGGATCTCCCATTATGTTTTTACAGCCTTGTCTGTGTTATCACATGTTATCATTCGCTCAACACAGTGGCCGTGATGAACGGTAGCAGTATGTACATCTATACCATTCTGTATTTCTGTATCCATCCATTAGCCTTAGTGACGCCACATCTTTAGTTTTTTATTATAATCAATGACCAATTATTATAACATTTGTCTATTTGGAAATGTAATACAAAACAAGGGCAGGACTCCCAACAGGTGCTTCCTTGAAAGTCTTTAATAATATTATTATAATATATAGTATTATCATATGCCATGTAATTCCATATGGTATGAACCATACCATCACCATGACAAAATAACAAAAACAAATCATCTTTGCACAATGACAATATGACCAGTCATCTGTTTTTGCTTTTTTAGTTCCTAGAAATCATTCCAAAATATCATTATTTAAAGAATAAGTCAGGTGATAATCTTAATTTTCTTATTGTCACAAATCCCATGAAAAGATCAAATCCAACAATGAATTGACCCTTCTGAGAAATATTGCCCTTGTCGCCAAAGTCTGATCCTGGTGCCGTAAGTAATCATTAGCTCACCAAATCTGCAGGTAAATGTAGTCTCACTCCAACAAGTGGACTTTTTAGTCCAGTATGAAAAACATTTGCTGAAAATTGTGTTGCCCACTTATGAATTTAGGAACTTCATAGTAGCTTAGGGTTTATTAAATTGGCGAAGCTGGTTTTACAAATCCTAATCCAGAGGCCACTGGTCATGTTTGATGTTAACAGAGAAACAGACTGGAGTCTACAGGCATACCAGTTGCTCTGTGGGGCTGTTCTTAAGACATCGGTGCTTTGAGCTAAACACAAATGTTAGCAAGGCTATTTGCTCACAATGACAGTGCTAAATTTCTGATTAGTTAGTAGTTGTTGACCTGATGGTGGGGCTGGATTCCTTCTTTTTTTCTGAATCCTTTAATGATATAAAACAATGAAATCCCCAGATTCTTTGCAATTTTTTTGTTGAGAAACATTCTTAAATAGTTGTACTGTTTGCCGGCGCAGTCTTTCACCGAGCGGTGAACCCCATGCAATCTTTACTTCAGACAGACTCTCTGGGATGCTCTTTTTATACCCAATCATGTTACTAACGTGTTGCCAGTTAACCTACTCAATTGTCAGATGTTCCACCAGCCGTTTTCTTTCAGCATTTCACAACTTTTCCCGCCTTTTGTTGCCACTGTCCCAACTTGTTTTTTGAAACGTGTTGCTGGTATCAAGTTCGAAATGGGCATATAATTCTCAAACAACAATATTTTCTGAGTTTCACTCTTTGATAAGTTCTCTTTGAGCTATTTACAATTAAATATAGAGTTTCAATGATACCCACATTTACCTTTTACACAGCGTGCCAACTTTTTTTGGAAAAGGGATTGTACATTTCATCCCGGTGAGAAATTGAATGTGTGTATCCAGTAGTAATTATTTCAGTGGTTGAAATAATTCAACAACTATTGTATGTTGTTGTATGATATGACCAAAATGGTGGACCAACAGACTGACATTGCCATCCCTAGAGCGACCCATAGAACACGGCAACAAACACAGCGCAGGGCTTCACTTACAAAGGCTTTTCAATTTCATTTACATTATTCTTCTTACTGTAGGAGAGTGCCACAGAGCAACAGACCTCTCTATGATCTCCTTGAAATTTCCTTGTAATTGGATCAGATATTCCTGTTGTTATATTGTATATTTCTTTCTTAAGTGAACACAGCAGAAAGCCAATTTTAGCTTCTGAGGTTGTACATTCAGGTCGATCTTACCTGGCACTGTCGTGGCAAACTGTAGCAGTCTTTGCAATTGTGGTGATACAACATCAGACAAGCCCTCCCCTTCTTGTGTACATGGCCACTCAAACAACTGAACAGACAGGAAACCAAAAGGGCAACATAAAGAAGGTAACTGGTTTGAAAGTACAACTATTACTACTACTGTTTCCACACTGTGACGTACCCTGCAGTGGCTGCTGTCCTGTGCTCTGTACAGTCGATGGGCCTCCACCATCCTGTCCACAATGTACTTCTGTTCTCGGGTTAAACTGGCAGAAGAAGCCTGGTGCACATGGAAGTTCACACAACACAAGGTAGAAAGTGCATTAAGATGAGAGATAAATGTGTGAAAGGGGGAGGAGAGTTGACACTAATCATCCAACCTGCTACACAGCTACTCATTTATCCAGCCATCCAGTTAACCAGCCAAACCACAAAATGACCAACCATCCAACAAAACATGTTGACCAAACAACCTTCTACCCATCCATCCCACTAACATCTGCGTTCTGAAACATCAGCAAACCACGGGATCACCAGCCAGCCAACCCTTCAACAATCAGCCCGACCAGTTCATCAACTAATCCAACAGTCTAAAAAAATGTGATTGTAAGTACAGCTGAGGCTGAGACATTTCACTAAAACACAAAAATGTCAACCTCATGAGCAAAAGTCAGGGGATCATCAAAGTCATTAGGGTTTACTCTCTGAAGATCTGTACAAAAATTCCCTAGCATGACTAAAAACTGCTCCACTCAGCCCTGCTTTCTAGTACCTGTCCAGGTATCCTGCAGGTAGAGCTGACCCGCCTGCTGTCTGAGTGCTCCTCTTCCTCCTGTCTTCTACCTTTACCTCCTTTCCTTAGTCGTTTGGACTGGCACTGCACCTCTGTTAGAAGGCCTAACCAAAATAAATGCATGTCAAACCAGCCAAATGCATATTGATTTTTACCAGGTATTAATTACTCTCATCAATCTTTCAATTTTAGTATCACTTTGTTTTATGTCAAAGTCACGCAGAGGTCACTTACACTCAGCCAGCATTCCCACAGCGCGGCACTTCCTCAGCCGGCAGTCTTGGCACTTCCTCCTCATGTACATGTCCATTTCACAGCCACCGCCACTCTTACAGTGATACACGGCCTTTTTAGTCACGCTACGCCTAAAAAAACCTACAGCATCCAGGCAAAACAAGAGACAGAAGGACCATGCGGGGTTGCAGCAAAATCTTACTAGATTACATTTCAGAATACAACTAAACAGCTTTGGAGAAAAGAATAAAAAGATACAAAGCGTAGAAAAAGTGAACAGTGAGAAATACCTTTGCATCCCTCGCAGGTAAGAGCATTGTAGTGATACCCGGACGCTTTGTCTCCACACACCACACACAGCTCGTCCTGACCTCTGCTCTTTCCTCCCGACCCCACCCGTGTCCTCCGCCCCAGAGGCAGACCTACCGCCCCGAGCCCCTGAGCCAGGCCCCCGCAGTGGGGGTCGGGGCTGGGATCACAGGGGGCCTCCAGGCATTGAGGGCTGTAGTGGTACAGAGGATGGCAGAGCTGCGAGGAGGAAGAAGAGGAGGAGGGAGAGGATGTGGTGGAGGGCGGAGAGCCATAGAGGGAGAAGGGCAGGTTGGCAGCGCTGTACTGTTGTTGGCTGTAAGGGAGCAGCTGGAGGTCAGGATCCTGCAGGGGGTAGCCCAGAGGGTCAGCCAGCATGTCTGAAATGGAATAAGATGGAAGTCCAGGAACAAAAACTTGTTCTAATTGTTTTGTAGGTCTTAAAACCTAATGAGAGAACTGTGCACCGACACAGATAGACCGCGTCGATGTGGCTTTTGCTATTTCATGTTCAGATTTGTGATCTGGTTCAGTTTTCCTTATAACATTTCTACCCAAAGAATTTTTAGACCTGACATTTAACATTTACTCATTTACTCATTTGGCAGATGCTTTTATTCAAAGCGACTATTGTATGTTGTTCCTCAAATTTAAAGAACTTGGAACTTAAACTTCTTATGAAACTCTTTAGAGAACTACTGCTTCCTGCAATGCACACTGGTGCTGCCTTTCTATCCAATCAACCAAATCAAAGTGCCTTTGTTTCCGTAACTAACATCCCATGGGTTTAGGATCAGGATGGTGATATTATACTGTATATTTTTCTTATGGTCAACAAACCCTCCACTCCAACAATGAACTGATCCTACTAATAAGTACTGTAGTCTCTGTACCTAAAACACAGACGACAAGCACCAAATGTAAATGTGTAAATGTGGGTAAAAATAGTACGTAACAAAATGACAAACTGTTCTTCCTGTTTGAGTAATGTTTGCTAAAAAACTACTTGGCAATGGGCTGTTTTAGAAAATGACTGAGCTTTTTAAAAGAAATGAAACTATATATTTGTGACTGGTATTTACAGAAGTCAAAATATTAAGAGAAGGACGAACACCTAGTTTTGGTCTTTTCATTGGATTTGTAGACAAACACCACATATCTGTTAAGAATGAGTGTGTTTCAATGCACACTACTATTCTAGTTTGACTCATATCATGGTTTTGATCTTATCTGGCATCTGATGTTTACGTAGAACATAAGAAACCTGGTTATTTATTTCCCTGTATACATCATCATCTGTGTACTGTTATCCCGGTTTCAATGGGAGTAGGCTACTCCCAGTAGCATTTTCAGGGTTTCTCAAAATCAGGATAAGACCTTATCTAGACTTCTGAAACCAGGATAAGATGTTTCCACGTGCAACACATAACCAAGATACTACTTAGCATGTAAACTGAGAGGCTTGGATCGGTCACTATGTTGTGACGTTCAGCAGGCATCCTTCCCAAAAAAAAGTTTATCTGGTCAATACCATAAAAATACATACATAAAATATTTCACACACACATAAAAAAAAAAACATGGAAGAAGACCGAGGAGTTTCTGTCAGAAAAACTGCATTCGCAAGACCAGAAATGTGAATAAAGATTCCATGCAACAATCTTAATCTTAAGTGTTAAGTCAAAGAGCGTCATAAGAATATGTTCTTACGTGACTCTTGTGACTTCATGCTTTTATGGCTCTTGGGGGATACAATAAAAAGCCGAGAGTGAGACCCTGTGAACTTGTTCAGACTGCTGAAACAGGATGCAGCTGAGAGCTCCCTGTGCCATTTAGGACTTTTTGATCCTCTTTTCTGGACGCTTCATTCAGTCTATAATTGCCGTTCAGTGTTGCGATGGACTGAAACGTCTTTGGAGTGTACGTTAGCAGCTTGTGTTTTGCAAGTCCTGTCTCCTTTGAGAAAACATGTGTGACCACTGGCAGCCTCTTAAAGCACAGCTGGACCAGCACGACTGGGACTGCTGTGAGATCTGTTATGCACTGATTAAAAGGAGAGCCCACCCAAATGTCAGGAGTCTCAGGGCTGCTGGGGATGGACATTTAATGGGTAAACATGAAGCTGAGGGCTGACAAAAACATCAATATGATCATGTATTCTTTTAGATTTTGGTCTTATGATGATCTGATGACAATAGCTGGTTTTGATTGTTGGGCAGGCCTAACACAAGACTTAGTGACTATCTTGCCAGGCAACCAGTGGAGACTCCAGGAAATCACTGCGCCCCAGTCAAGGAAGTCCACCACATAGCCTCCTGTAAAATCACAACTTGTCATTTTTACAGAGGAGATCTAACATCTTAATTAGTGAGGTGTAGAGGTGTTGTTAGGTGCTTTCTGTTACCTTTGGACAGAGCCAGTCTAGCTGTTTTCCCCTGCTTCCTGTCTTTATGCTAAGCTAAGCTAACTGTCTCCTGGCTATAACTTCATGTGTAGTGGTGTCAGTCTTCTCATCTAACTCACATCCATCCATCCATCCATCCATCCATCGTCAACCGCTTATCTTGCGTACAGGGTCGCGGGGGGGCTGGAGCCAATCCCAGCTTACAACAGACGAAAGGCGGGGTAAACACAAGGCAGCTCTGCTCTGTTAGGTCGGAGACTGTACGTGTGGTAAGGGCTGGTACTATCAATACTTTGCCAGTCAGTCTTCAACCCTGACTAACTGAATATTGATGACTGATAAATAGTCTCTCTGATCGAGTAAATGGCTGCATCAACAGAATCATCACTTTAAAGGCCACTAATGAACCCCTCCTTACTCCTTCCTTTTGTCTTCTCTTTCATTCTCTCTCCAGATGTTTCCTGTCTTTACCAGAATGTGGCGGTGAGGGTTTGGGGGGGGTCCTTGCTTTCTCGGCATGTGACAGAACTGTGATTCGCACTGTTTGTAAACCATTTGAAGACTGTCTAAACACTCCTCGGCCTCCCTTCCATCCCACGCACACTAGGGAGCCAAACAACATCAGCAAACTACCCCCTCCCCAAAGCTCCCCCACCGCCCCCTCCTCCACTGCTACTAAGGACAGAAGGGGAGACAACAAGGGGAATTTGTTGATGATACATGTCAGTATAAATAGATCCTCCGATGCACGCTCAGCCTCCCTGCATGCGCAGTGAGCCGGCTGAACCTCCTCAAGAACTATTTTTTTTTTCGTGTCACCAAGTTCTTAAAGGGGGTAAATAAACGCTTGACGTTCATTCATCAAGTGTGAGAGTGAATGACATGAGGTTGTGCATTCACATTCTTGTTGTGTAACAATATAATGTATAAATTTCCCATATACTTAAAGCAAGCCAACAGAACTTTGGCTGTTACTGACTGTTAAATGTACAAATGTAATGTGACAGTAGAAGTAAAACTGCAGAAAAGAGTCACAAACAGTCAGCAGTCTGGCCAATTAATGTCTGTTTTATAGCAATCCCAACCTAAAGTTCGGTAATGTAGCCACCATAAGTTGTTGAAGGGCAAAACCCTGGAGGGTAATGAACTGAACTGAGTTGCTTATGAACGCAACTTTTCATTTGTAAGTAGAATGCTTTTTTTCTTCTTTCAGCAGTCACATAGTCTCAGGTTAAGTCAGCGCTGGACTGAATCAACAAATCAGCTGACACATGCAAATTTCTCCAAAGCTGTTGAAGAAATCGCAGTATTTCTGAAAGTACACGTTGAAAAGTCAGTAATAGCGTATAGAAACACGTGTAGATATTAGTGATCCGGTTATGACTGAGGTCACAGCAATTTAATAGGCCTGTTCACTAGACTTCCATTTGATTTTTGTGTCACTTTAAAGGGTCGTTTCACCCATATTACAAACCTGACCTTGCTTTACACTGGTGGTATCTAACCATGCAGATAAAACTGAGAAAACTGTTTTTCATAAGAACTACGTTCTACTGAAGAAATAATGTATAAAATGGCTATTCTGTGGATTACCCAGGGTTACAGAGACACTGATTCTAGAAAGAGATGGTTGTTTGTTAAAGCTGAGAGCACTAGTCTAGTTCAGTAATATGGGTGAATTAACCCTTTGCAGCAGTAGAAAACAGAAATATCTACCTGCCAGGGAATTTGAATTCATTTACCACTGACCGATAACAACGAAAGTGCTTTGCAAATAAAATGTCTCCACACATTGAAATCCCATAAAACATGAACACTCATGTCTGCATATCCAGTCTTTCCTGTGCTTACATTCAACCGTTATTTTAATTGTATTATCACATGCCAACAGTCTAGTTGAGACAGAGTACCACAAAGTCTCTTATTAGTCCATCTTTAGTATTTTATCTATTACTGTAACTGAAATATGTCAAGTAACCTATTTTAGAGAAGTAAGAGAAGGAACAGAGGTAGAAGGAGAAGAGAAAGTAAAAGGCTGAACAATAGCAAAAAAAAAAAGTGGAAGAAGGAGCAGAAGAGACAGAAGTGTCACTGTGGACTCACCATAGTACTGAAGCTGCTCTGTGGAGCAGTAACCATCCGAGGCAGAGAGAAACCCCCCTGCTGAAAAGCTCATCTCCAACTCGGCCCACTCTCTCATCTGGACAGAATATCCTCTCTTTAGCTAGTAATGCAGGATCTATCTTCTCACACACATGCAAAAACATAAACACACACACTGACAATTACTCAGAGGATTCACACAGATATGAAGGATCTGGGAAGTATGGAGACATTCCTCAATCCCCAGGATGGGTCCAGGTCTCTTAGCTGTCCAGGCTGATATCCCAGCCTATTTTTAAAAAGCAGAGAGAAAGAGTGCAGCTGAGACTCTTGATCTACGGTGGATGAAGTGCTGGAGGAGGTCTTACCCGTCCCCGGGGGATAGACGAAAGGGAAAGCGGGGGCACCCAGGAAGGACAGGGATGGGACTGAGGTCCAAACAGCTGGACCTGGTCGGGACTTCACAGATCAGAAGATAGCGGAGATGGATGGAAGGATGGATGCCCTCATGTGCAAAGTGGGGGATATTCAACACTCACGGTGTGTGTGTGTGTGTGTGTGTGTGTGTGTGTGTGTGTGTGTGTGTGTGTGTATGTATATGTGTGTGTTGAGTTTTGTATCTCAGAGCGCAACAGCTAGGCTGGGCAAAGAAAACATTTTCTCAATTTTATCGGCTGAGTCAAATAAAATGTTTTAAAAGGTTTTATTTAAGAACATTTCATAGACTAATGCTTCTTGTGGAGCGTTTGGCAAGTTCAATGTATTTGACACAAACTCTACTACTTACTTTGAACTATTTACTATGGTTAATATGTGTGTGTTTGCTGTGTATGTGTGTCTATGTTTGTCCTCCAAGCCTCGGGAGTGTGTTTACTCTGCCTTTTGTTTACCGCTGTTCTGTTTGTGCTGGAGTTAATATTGGACAGCAGTTAGATTTAAGGGACTCGAGGACCTCCGCCTCCCCCACAGACAATTAACCAGGCCGGGGCAGAGCGAGAGGAGTCGAGGCCTGAACCGTCCAGAGGAGACAGAGGAGTGACCTCAACACTGGCCTGTAAATCTCTGAGCAGGGACGTTTGACATGCAGCATGCTTATGGAGGATTAACGCCGTCCCCCCACCCGCATATCATCCCTTTCACTGGCTCATTATGGGAACCAGGACTGACCAGTGGATAGTAGAGGATTAGAGATGAGCCAATCATGCTCACTGAAGCTGTAGCCTTCACTAGATCGATCTCAGTGACAAATGACACAGGAATTTGGTTGCTAGTTACACGGTGTCTTTCCTTTGAAGATTATGTCCAAAGGGTCAATTGCTACACATGCGATCACGGTGCATTAAGACAACACTGCTTTGAGTTAAACTGTACTTTAGGGAAAAGCACTAACTAAAAGAAAATAGCAAATAAATAAAAGTAAATTGTGTCTAACATGTAAAAAACGCATAATGTATCAAAAATATATATGTATATATATTTGTTGCCGGTACAAGGAAGGTCAATAGACCACCAAAGTTATTAATAAGTCATCCTGAGGGAGGCATGAATTTGTATCCCAACTTTCATCTTTTGATCTACCCAATAGAGACATTTCACTCAAAACCACAAATGTGACTGCTGCTCACCAATATATTTATATAGGTGTCTGAGCATTCAGTCTCTACGCTCTAGGTTACTTGGTTTGGTTGGACTTTGTGTGATTTGTTTTTTTTTTTTTACAGCTGTACACACATACAGTACACACATTACTGATGAACTGAGTGCATACTATATTTCTTAAATACATTTATTCTACTTTAAAGAGTCACGTGTGGTCTCCACATTTTATCTTTCCTTTGAGGCAGGCCCTGACAACTTTGACCTGCTGGTAGCTCTAGAGGAAAGGTCAGGGAATCACCCAAGTTATTCGAATTCATCCTCTGGCCACCATAGATATTAGCATCAAACTGCATGGAAATCCATCTAATAGTTGCTGAGATATTTTACTAAAAAACAGAAATGTCAACATAACATTAGAGGAGTTGGTTGGATTAATGCCACAAGCAAGGTTAACAAATAACTGAGGCTTAATAATGCCCATGTGCTGATTTAATAGAATAGTATCATCTGCGTAAAGTGTAGTGTATCGTAAGCAAATGCCTCTATATGATAGATTGGTGGTAGTTTCTGGAATGGCATGGATCCATTGCTAAAGAAGAGGTGTTCTGTTGTTATTTCTCAGTTAATAGCAGTGTGTCACGACCCAACATTTGTGGCAAACAAGCCATCAGCTATTCCTCCAAGTGACCTCTGAGGAATGGAAGGAGAGTAGAGAGCAGGCAGCAGGGCTGAGAGTGACACTAAACGATGGGGACAATATCGGGGAGCGTGCAAATGTCACCATGGATCTTCTGGAGGTGTCACATTGTTGGACACAGGCCTGACTATGAGGGCTCTCCCCTTGGGAGATGAACGGGGGGGGGGGATTTCAGATTTCAGATTCCTGACAATGTGCGCACAAAAAAGGAATGCGGTATAATGAGTAGAGCACCCCAGAGATAGAGGGAAGTCTAGCGTTTCCATGTAACACAGTTGGTTCAGACCAACTGATGGCATGTGCAAACCCTTGAACTCATTAGTCCTGAATCACTCATAGCACAAGCCTAGAGAAAATTCAGCATATCATAAATCCCATTCCTCTCCATGTGGCCAGCTCCTCTCTTTATCAGAGAATTGCTGGCTGGTAGCTGCAGCTCGATAATGGCCTGGACTGTTTACTGATACTCGCAGGAAACTGCCGCTTACATTAAAATGGCCTCAGCATTCATGAGTAAAGTCCATAGCTTATGTTTGAGCATAAGAGAGTGTGGTTAGGGGGTTTTGGCTATCATGAGAAGGAATGTAAATTTGATTCAAATGGTAGTTATGTCTACTTAGATTATTTGTTTGAAATCATTTCCTACAATCTGTAGAGGCTATTGAGATTGAACTCTCAACTACATTGTTTGCACATTTTCTTCTACGTTCTGTCTATTTTGATACAGAGGTTATATATGCTGGATATAATCAAATCAAAAAAATATATGTTTTTTTTAAACATACACACACTACCCTGCTTAATGCAGCATGCACAGTTCCTATCAGGTATGTTGAAATGGCAATTCAGTGTTGAATTTTTAATCTTCAAGAGAAATTACTCTAACAAAATATAATGTTAAATATTAAATATCTTCTTTTAACCCCTATAGATGAGACAATCAAAAATGCAGGACAGTAACATTTTCGGTCAACGATCACTAAATAGCATTACGCTGGCTTATGAACAATTCTGTTTATGTTGCAGTTGTCTAGGTAAGCAGAGGTTGTGGACTTACCGCTGATGGTGGGAGCCTTCCTGCTTCACCGAATGTCCCTAATGTCCTCTCGCTTTGTCCAACTATCTCACTTTTTGTAATGTTGGCTCCAGCCCAGCCTCCAGCCTCCATCCTCACACACACACACACGCACACACAAATACACACAGAGTAAACAGAACCTTTCAAATGAGACAGTTGCTCTTGACCTGTGTTTGAGCTGGACATGCGGGAACCTGACCAAAGATCTTCTTTTTCTGTGGATTCTCTTGCAGGACAGAAATGTGCATTGGCGAGAAGAAATCATTCAGATATTTTATGGGGAAAAACTTGAGAAATACGATGGGAAAACTTGGGAAAACTAAAGCTGGGGTACAAAAGCATTTGACGGTAACGTGTGTCTCCGTGTATGTCAACACGGGGAAAATTAAAAATGTCACAGATTTAACATAAAAATCCACAGCATGGGACCTTTTGATTGCACGAGGGACATGAACTGGCAACCTCTGAACCACAAAGGACCCCCTCCCTGCTCTGCTTGTAGGAACTGGAATCATCTCATTAACAAATTCCCAGTATAGAGTGTTTATAAACAGCTTTTTGTTCATCCTTGTGATGGATGGATGCTCCCTATCACTGGCTCTTCCTGCTAACTCCCCAACCCGCTTAACAATCTCTCTGCCACTGTTTCACAACCACACACACACACACACTTACTGAACCCTTGATATTTTCTCTACTGACCTTGCTTCCTCAGTGGGTGGGCCCTTACTGTTCTGCGTATCATTGCATTATGTTTAATAGTGAGGGAAAGTGTGTATGCGGGGGTCTAACTGAGAGACCAGCGTAAATGTGCTAATGAAGAAAAACAACACGGCTGTCAAGGCCTCCCAGGAGCAGGTCAAACACAGTTGCTGGGGGTTGAGGTCAGTGAAGGCAAAGGGTGATAGGTCAACATCAAGGCCAACAGCAGGCCTTGACTTCTGCAGGGCAGAAAAAAGTGGGAGTTGAAGTGAGTAAACTGTAGGGGAGGAGAAGCTAATGGAGTTTTTCTTCTCTAAAGGAGCAGTTAGAATAAAATTTATAAATCAGTAACACCATTAGGAAAGTAATTGGGACAATACTAAATGTTTCAATCAACACTTCACCCAGAATCAAAGGAATATAGAAAAGTATTTATTAACTTTACATTACACCAACCCACTGAAAATATTTAATACAAGTACAAAACAAACTATAGATGTGCAAAACATAAAGAGAGAGAAAATAAAAATGTGTAAATTAAACATGGTAGAGAACACCTGTGTAAGTTTGCTTTTTAATTATGACCCTTGCTGTAAACATCAATTAAAACTTTACAAAATACAATTCACACTATTTTGCAAAACATTTCTTCTTTGACACACAGACACATCACTGATTCAAGATTCAAGTTACATGAAATACTGTAAACAAGATCAGACAGGCCTTCATGCAGTGGTTAGTGTCATGACTTGTCATAAGTTTTTGGCAACTTAAAAACTCTGGAATCATTTCAGAGAAACCTTTCTGCAGTCCGCTCACCCTCACCAGCAGGTTTCTGACATCTATATGAGGTCTGCCATCAAACTGAGGATGTGACCTAAAATCAGGAGAAGGAGTTCAGGTCGGCAGGAGTTAACATCCATGTGTCATACCTTAAACCCTCAATCGTCCCTTTGAACCACGAACATTAAGAGCAGTGTAAATCACATCGCAGCTGAACCCAAGTGAAGAAATTCATGTGCCACAGAACTTTTCCAGATGAAAGCACATTGTAAACATTAAAAAAAGAGCATAAATACAACTATAACATTTAACTAAAATGCATGATGGTTTGTCCTGATGTTGTTAAAAATGTGATATGGAGGGTTCACTGACTGTCCCACCAGTTCAGTTTCTGATTTAGCTCCCCATCAGAGGCGTTGTCTCATCATGGCCGATGCCCACATCCACCGGAGATTTGCGGTAAATTATGAACTGAATGGAGATCTGAAAAACACTGTTAAGAAAATCTAAAGAAATCCTGGGAAATAATCAGTCTAACGCTAAACCAGTTACTGACAAAACATTTGTTGACACCCTAATTCATGGTGTTAAGAAAAATATATTTTACCGAATGCAAGACTGTGAGTGCTTTATATGTCCCCACGACTCCCCAACGTCCCAGGTTCTCTGTGTAGCGATTTCTAATTATTT
>NC_060157.1:28729578-28739063 GCF_021292245.1 Micropterus dolomieu | reverse complement strand
CACACACACACACACACTTACTGAACCCTTGATATTTTCTCTACTGACCTTGCTTCCTCAGTGGGTGGGCCCTTACTGTTCTGCGTATCATTGCATTATGTTTAATAGTGAGGGAAAGTGTGTATGCGGGGGTCTAACTGAGAGACCAGCGTAAATGTGCTAATGAAGAAAAACAACACGGCTGTCAAGGCCTCCCAGGAGCAGGTCAAACACAGTTGCTGGGGGTTGAGGTCAGTGAAGGCAAAGGGTGATAGGTCAACATCAAGGCCAACAGCAGGCCTTGACTTCTGCAGGGCAGAAAAAAGTGGGAGTTGAAGTGAGTAAACTGTAGGGGAGGAGAAGCTAATGGAGTTTTTCTTCTCTAAAGGAGCAGTTAGAATAAAATTTATAAATCAGTAACACCATTAGGAAAGTAATTGGGACAATACTAAATGTTTCAATCAACACTTCACCCAGAATCAAAGGAATATAGAAAAGTATTTATTAACTTTACATTACACCAACCCACTGAAAATATTTAATACAAGTACAAAACAAACTATAGATGTGCAAAACATAAAGAGAGAGAAAATAAAAATGTGTAAATTAAACATGGTAGAGAACACCTGTGTAAGTTTGCTTTTTAATTATGACCCTTGCTGTAAACATCAATTAAAACTTTACAAAATACAATTCACACTATTTTGCAAAACATTTCTTCTTTGACACACAGACACATCACTGATTCAAGATTCAAGTTACATGAAATACTGTAAACAAGATCAGACAGGCCTTCATGCAGTGGTTAGTGTCATGACTTGTCATAAGTTTTTGGCAACTTAAAAACTCTGGAATCATTTCAGAGAAACCTTTCTGCAGTCCGCTCACCCTCACCAGCAGGTTTCTGACATCTATATGAGGTCTGCCATCAAACTGAGGATGTGACCTAAAATCAGGAGAAGGAGTTCAGGTCGGCAGGAGTTAACATCCATGTGTCATACCTTAAACCCTCAATCGTCCCTTTGAACCACGAACATTAAGAGCAGTGTAAATCACATCGCAGCTGAACCCAAGTGAAGAAATTCATGTGCCACAGAACTTTTCCAGATGAAAGCACATTGTAAACATTAAAAAAAGAGCATAAATACAACTATAACATTTAACTAAAATGCATGATGGTTTGTCCTGATGTTGTTAAAAATGTGATATGGAGGGTTCACTGACTGTCCCACCAGTTCAGTTTCTGATTTAGCTCCCCATCAGAGGCGTTGTCTCATCATGGCCGATGCCCACATCCACCGGAGATTTGCGGTAAATTATGAACTGAATGGAGATCTGAAAAACACTGTTAAGAAAATCTAAAGAAATCCTGGGAAATAATCAGTCTAACGCTAAACCAGTTACTGACAAAACATTTGTTGACACCCTAATTCATGGTGTTAAGAAAAATATATTTTACCGAATGCAAGACTGTGAGTGCTTTATATGTCCCCACGACTCCCCAACGTCCCAGGTTCTCTGTGTAGCGATTTCTAATTATTTGCAAATGTGTTTATATATATATATATATATATATATATATAGGCTGGGCACGTGTTATCGTATTAATGCATTAATTAACGCAGACAATTATTTTATCGCACGTTTATTATTATTTTAAAGGTTCGCTGCTCACTGGCTGAATACACATACAGTCAAACCATGGGTCACAGGAGAGGTGGCATGTTGATCAGACTGCTAATCACCCAAACAAGCAGTGGAGGGAGGCTTCGGCAGACTACACTGGATGCAGTGTGTAGGAGAAGTAGATAAACAAAAGCAAGACAAGCGATCAAATGCCATAGCGAAGTGGATAGCTGCACACTGCATGCTGATTAGTATTGGGGAAGATGTCGGTCTTAGGAACGTTCTTAAAATCACAACGTAATCGTTTGGACCCGCGGGGTTGCCCTTTGCTCCGGTGATCAGACAGGGAGACAAGCGTTGTAGCCTATTTAACTTAAGTTAAAATTACAGGTTACATAACTTTAACTGATAGGCCTACATCTAGTGGTGTTAGCAATGCGAATTCCCTCCTGTTGATGTCCTATTTAGTAAACAGTAATGGATTATGGAAACTCACAAACTTTGTGCTGTGCTTCGCAAACAAAAGGTTCAAGACAATTCAACTTCGGCAGCGTGTGCGTGAGGCGAGTATAACCGCGACAGTTTCACGGGAAAACACTCGCTTGTCGCTACGCCTTGTGCTCGACCACTTCACCTCACTCTAACAGGGACAGACTGTTTATGCTGCTCTCTGATAAAAGAAAAATGTTTCTGCTGATACCTGTTCAGAAAAGAACACAAAAACAGATTAAGATATGTTAACCTGTTGCTCAGAAGGTGCCTGTTATGATGTTCTGATCGTGGCTCCGGACTCTGATGGCAACTTGTTTTAACAAGCTAGATAAAAGGTAATGCCCTGGCAGTGGCAAATAGCTTAGGTTTTATATTTGATTTGATTACATTAATGTTTAAGTGGAGATTTACATGAAATATTTTATTGCTATTGTGTAAAGGGAATACTGCTGGGAAAAAGCACCTTATTTGTTAAGTGTTTACAAACCACGTTATTACACTTGTGTTATATAGTACAGTACATTTAAATTAAAACTGCGCAATACACCACTTTAGAATTCATTATTCAATTTTGCGCATCGCAGGAAATCATCCGATTTTCATAATCGTGATTCATCATTGCCCAGCACTATTATATATATATATATATATATATATATATATATATATATATATAAAAATCTCTCTCTCCACACACATGATATAAAGTAACGAGTATCCTGCATTATTGCCTAACTATTGCACTCTCGTTGCTGATTGTGTCCTGTATCAAAATGTAGCTTGAACCCTTTTGTTATTTTAGCTGGTGCATATTCTAAAATAAAGTTGCATTTGGTCAAATTACCAAAATTGAAACGCAGACAACCTGGGTCCTGGTGGTATTTTTCCAGAATTTCATTACTGAAAAGTCTCTGGGTTTATAAGGCTGCCATGTACATTCTCCTAGTGAGCACTATTCCTAAAGAAATAGTTTAGACATTTTTGGGGAATACATTTATTCACTTTCTTGCTGAGAATTAAACAGGTTACTACCACTCTCATGTCTGTCCATTAAATATGGATTTTTTGAGTGAGTGAGTGAGTGAGTGAGAGAGAGACATAAATCTTCTCATCTAACTCTTGGCAAAAAAAGCAAATAATAAGGGGCAGCCAGTGTACATTTGATACTCCTGATTCTTTGCTGGCGACAAGCCAATTTCCCCATGTGTGTTTGGACATTTGACACTATATATTGTGTTTCCACGCACGCAGTCATAAGACCTAAACCCATCTGATGAAGTGTCATCTCTACAGGCTCAGCACTGTCTGAAATGTAGCATGTACATGGGATTAAGGGCAACCCAGAGGCCTGGCAGCAACGGCCATGTTTTTCTTTCTTTAAAAGGATACCATGAGGTCTAAGCAGAGGGTGCCGAGGCTGCCGATGAGCCATGGCAAGTGATGGACAAGGTAGCTTCTCTCGCTCTGGCCCTCATCAGGGTTCTTCAGTAGGACACTTAGGCCATATGTGGTGTTTCCCAGGATGACCAGTGCAAACAGAAAGTAAGACACTCCCTCTGTCGACTTCCTTTTGAACTATGGGCAGAAATGAGAGGACGGGTAGTGGGATTAACATAAATCTTATTCTTTTAAAGAAGATGTTTTAGGCAGTCACCACATTATTTTCCACCAGAGTGATATGTGCAGTGATATAAGCAGATTACAGGGGGCAACTGTCCATTCTGTCAGTGCAGTATTTACACTTTCGTTTTCGCCAGCTCAGTTTTCAGTTACATAGAATTTTGCCTCTTTCACTTTGACTTGTGCAGATTTAAACTTAAAATTATTATGAGGGTACTTGTTCTAATTTTCATTATTCATTTATTATTAGTATTTGCACAAGTATTTGTATAGGTAAATATCTTTCCGCCTACAGTCTACACTTTGTCATACTCACATTAGTATACATCTGGGGAAGTCTGGAACAGAGGTACAGCACGGACGACACTGAGCCGATGGAGAAACCAATAATCTCTTTTGTGGTAAAAGTCTGAAGCGACAGAGAGGCACACAAAACATTAGACCAGAAAAAAGCCAAACATAACTGGGTCACATTCCTCAGGTCTCAGGTAGGACTCACCTTGATAGAGCTACCTTTGGAGGTTGAGAGCAAGGCACGACTTCTGAAACCAGAGGGAATCATTTCCTGTTGGGTGCCTAACCCGGGGAGTTGGGCGAGGCTTGTGGTGAAGCCCAGGACACAGGCCACACCCACCACATATAAAACCATCCTGCCTGGGGAAGAGAAAGCACCTGTGTTCACCATTAATACTAGGAAAGACATCTTAACACATTCCTGCAGACAAGGATTACTGCGTCAAAGGTCACCAGTACAGGAACAAACATGAGGCATGTGATGACATTATTACAGGGTACATGTCGAACACCTCTTATTCTGTCTGGACTAGTGTTGCATCATTGTTCCTCAGCACTGATACAAGAAGCTTGTTCATTAAGCAGCTATATCAGATAAGATAATTAGACTTTCTTGAATCATGAAAGACTAGAAATTAAATACATGCTTGGGGTTATTCATTTCATTTGTATTCCATATGTTAACAAAGGCCTATATGGAGGATACAAAAAGACCACTAAGATGCAAATAAGGCACACAACACAAAACAAGTATTTGGTACTTATATTCGGCATTTAAAAAATGAAAATTGAGAAGTAAAACAAACGTAAACACACAACAAAACCACTCACTTTCAACCATTCTGTTCTTTATCTTGTAGTAAAAGTACATGGCCAGCATCACCAAGTCAGCTAAAACGTAATAAATGGCAGTATATGTCTGGATGACAGGGAGAAAGACACATGTAACAAGTCATGAAAATATTAATTTTCTTCACACAAAAAAGTTATTGTATTGTAGGATATTCACAAAGCTATTTGTGTCATTATTTGACAAGAATAGTCAAGCAATGAATAAGTCAATAGATATATAAATTATCAGTGAAAAACATTCATCAAGTCATTGGATAAAGACAATTATTTGCTGGTAATAGCTCTAAAAATGTGACAATTAATTTGCTTTTTATGGTCATAACCTTAAAACTACTTTTTTCCTTGAATGAGAACAAATGTAATTTCTGGTTTTCATAACTTGTAATGAGCATTTCTCATTGCTCTATAAGATTAAGATTTATAGCTTAATTTTTGATAAAACTTACAGTTAGTTGCAGCTCTCCTGTGTCATGGGAAACACCCTTACACTGAGGCAATCATTATATCATTATAAATCACCTGAAGTGGAAGCTGGTCTGCCAAGAAGGAGCCCACCAGGTTGCAAGTGTCACCCCCCAACCACATCAGCAGAAACCAAATAGAAAGGGCGTTGTGCATATTCCCTGTTCTGCATGAGCTGTAGTATTGCCTGCGATCACGAAAAAAAGAGATAGAAATTGTGTTCAGATAAAAGAGCATTTCTTCTGAGAGGCAGAGACACCGCCACAAACACTTACGGCATTGAAGACACCATGAAGCAGAAGATGGACAGGAGGCCTAAGTAGACGCTGGCCATATCCCTCGCATCCTGGGCACATTCCCCAAGCCCTTCCCAAACCCATTTGGATCCATTAGGGCACAATGAAGTGAGGTTTCCTTCAGTGGTCCAAAATGCACCCTGTGTGGGGACTCCGTCTGTCCACATATTCTGCTGAAGAGAAAATCCTCTGTTACTATCCAGTTCATCAAAAAAAAACCATCATCCTTATTCTACATCTTTAGTTCTCACTAAATCGCCAGCCTGCTAACAATGTTTACATGGCGCTTTCAAGAGAGCATAAAATGAAAATGACATAAATATCTCAACCATGTGGCACAGGCGTGGAGTTTCCAGAGCTCAATCACACTCAAATCTTCCATATCAACATGAAAAGAACATCTCATACGGACCACAAATCCCGACATAAGGCTGTTTTCCCAGTTGACACTATTGTAACAAAGGTTACCTGTTTAGATCCACGCTCTGCAGCTGACACGCTGATTACATCAAGACACTATGTGTAGCTTAATTTATACATTAGGTAACGCCAGAAAACATTTTCCCCACACAAAATTCACTCAACAAACCAACCTACTTGTTAGCCACTTAGCTAGCAACAACAGCTAACTTAACACTAACGTTACTCAATAATAGACAGCTGGCACTCGCCTGTGCCTTTTACGTCGAACACGTCTAACGTTATAAATGCTCAAACTGGAAATGAATAAAGCGCATTTATCTTGCCTGTGTGGTCGCTGACAAGCCGGCAAAGTCCTTCAAAGAACAAACACCCCTAACGTCACACGGAAGAAGCCCATAAACAAGCTAGGCCTGTGTCCGTGAGCTGATTGGTCGTTACGTTGAAACCTCAACACTTACCTTGCGGCTCGTGGGCTCCACAACAAACCAGACCTTCAAAATAAAATTTTAATTTGAATCGTGGTCCGGGAATGTACATTTATTGTCCATTTAATTACTTCGTCGTGGGTTGGGAATGTGTGGCAGACATCCCTCCAAGTTGTCTTTAATACATTTTAACAGGATGTGTATTTACGAAGCTTAAAGGAGGTGAGTCAGTCGAGAACGGGAAGAGGTGAGCTTTACGGTAGTGCCCCCTAGGTAATGCAGTTTATTTAGGGCCATTATGAATCGCCCGCATAAATTGAAGAGACCAGAAAAGTGGACCGACAGCTTGTCAGACGTGCCCATGCACCGATTTAAGGGAATGCCAATATAAGAACTTCGGGAAAAGTCACTGTACAAGTGTAAAATGTCGAGTAGGCTGCCGGTCCAATTCAACCATTGGCTGTACATCGAGATCATCAGAAACGTTCCCTTTAAGGATGTGTTATGGTTTCGGGGGAAACCTTTAGTCTGCTGCTTCACACAGGCCAGGATCAACATCAGTGTTTTAGTTTTAGTTTTAAAAGACGTATTAAAGCTGTTGGACAAGCTAATGGTAGCCTATGCTTTCATGTTAATGTTACTTTTCTGAAGAACTGGGCCAATCTGATTTTCCAGCGCTCACACATTTCACATACTCTCATTACATACCTACAAGCCTTGTTAAAGTGGATTAAATTTCCCCACATGGTAATTCAGTTAGTCCCTAACCCTCCTACATTCTTCAACTAGCTTTGTATTTTAGTGTGCAGCCGTGAAAAAGCAATATGCCTACACCTATAATAACCAGACCAATCCTATGTAAACCGGCCGTGCTGGTATGCAAATTTTCTCAGTGAACTTCAGAGAGATGGTTGGACTGACTGTGAGAGTAATTACACAGTGACAGTAGCCGTAGTTTGGCACTACAATCAAGGGAACAACCGTTTGAGAGAAGCAGGTCAAGCCAGCCGCCGTTAAATTTAAAGTGCACACAGTTAGGTCATTGTTGTTATCACATTAGCCTACTTTTAGTCATAGCCAAGCCTACGTTACTTGTCCAGGTTATCTTGTTTTCAAGACAAAAAGCTAAAGTTGATAATGTCAATTTTACTTCATGTTACACTAAAGTCTTTTTAGATGCGGGAAAACTAACGTTACATCGTCATAAAAACGAGAAAGCATCATCTTTTGACATTACATTGCCTACTATTGGTAAACACAATTGTCAAGAGAAAACATCCTACCTGGGGGAAAAAAACATGAAATCCGACGTCAGACTATGACTGAAAGGGACGAGTGGTTGAAGAAGTTATTTCTGAGGTGACGCAAAATGTGTCAGCTGACAGTCTTCCAGACTGACGACTCAGCACCTCACCACGCTGATGTCAGCTCGTTCAGGTTTGTTATAAGTCCAGTTTCCACTGTGGTCACATGCTTCTCCTCAACTGCTTCCCACCGCTGGAGACGTAATCTAACGTGTCAAGGTGCTTGTAATAGTAACCGCAGTCAACACAAGGTAGGGAACTGAAATAGGCAATGCAGAAATCGAGGCTACGGTCTTTGTATGGTCATAGAATAGCAGTTCAAATAGACCCCGTTGACTATTCCACATGTAATGTCCAGTTTCGTCCTTGCATAATGTCTTGTGTTTGCTGTATTTCAGACCTTTATTTAAGTGTATAGTAGTTCACAGTTTAGAGTGTACCACAGTAGGCCTACTCCTGTATGTAGTGTAGACTGGTCATGGCACTCTACACAAATTGGCAGACTTCAATAAAGACATTTGACAGGTCACAGTAGCAGCACATGTGTAGGCTATTGTTCACACCAGTGCTGCTGACAGCTGCTTCAGTTTCAGGGTTCTGGTATTCTGGCTTGTTGGCTTAACTGGCATGTCTTCCTGGGATGCTTTTAACATACCAGTATCACTGTTCCACCAGCTTAAGATAAGATCAACTTATTCCCACACCAGGGAAATTCACTTGTTACAGCAGCGCTAAAGTCAAAAGTAGAGGAAGAGTGATAAATAAAAACAAAGGCAATACACTATATACACCTTTCACTCATGCAGATTTAACCACAATGGATAATTGCACATAATACACACATTGTAGAGATGTTGTCCATGATGGATGTCAGCTTGGCTAATGTCCTCCTCTCACCCACTCTTTTGCACTCTCTAGGGAGCAGGACAGAGCTAGCCCCCCATGACACTGATTGTCAAACTTGACACTCTGTGCTTAAGTACCACACTCTGCAAATGGGTATTGGACTTCCTCACAAACAGACCTCAGATAGCTGGGAGAAGCAGTCACCTGTCCTGTCCCGTTCATGCTGTACAACCACGACTGCAACCCAGACATGAAGCGAACTCTTTGCGGACGACACCACCTTCATTGGCCAGATTTCAAACAACGCTGAGACTTCATGTTGGGAGGAAATTGACAATCTTGCAGAGTGTCGCACAGAGAACATCATCATGCTCAACATCAGCAAAACCAGGGAGCTGATTGGTGATTTTATAAAGTGGAGCTGAGTGAAGCAGGTCAACAGTTTTAGGTTCCTGGGAATCAGCATCACAGTGATGACATGGTCATCTCACATCTCCACCCTGGTAAAGAAAGCTCAGAAATGGCTGTATTTCTTAAGGAAACTTAAGGCTAAATTCTTGTTAACTTTTATCAAGAAGCAACAGAAACTGACTACAATTATCACAAACTTGCATGGGATGTGCATGGCCCAGGACAAGAGGACTCATTGGTAGCCATGTAATGAGCATCAGTGATATCTATGGGGTCAGGTGCCTGAGGAAAGCCCAAAGGACAGAGCAGTTTCTTTCCTCAGGCTGTGAGACGCCTCAACTCCACCATAAATAAATGACACGGAACTTTCTGTAATAGCACATTACCATATTACCTTGTATAATGTATGTCTATAACTGCAGTTTTTACTTTTATTCTATTCTGAAATTTTTATA
>NC_060157.1:28713090-28729478 GCF_021292245.1 Micropterus dolomieu | reverse complement strand
TGCTTCTCCTCAACTGCTTCCCACCGCTGGAGACGTAATCTAACGTGTCAAGGTGCTTGTAATAGTAACCGCAGTCAACACAAGGTAGGGAACTGAAATAGGCAATGCAGAAATCGAGGCTACGGTCTTTGTATGGTCATAGAATAGCAGTTCAAATAGACCCCGTTGACTATTCCACATGTAATGTCCAGTTTCGTCCTTGCATAATGTCTTGTGTTTGCTGTATTTCAGACCTTTATTTAAGTGTATAGTAGTTCACAGTTTAGAGTGTACCACAGTAGGCCTACTCCTGTATGTAGTGTAGACTGGTCATGGCACTCTACACAAATTGGCAGACTTCAATAAAGACATTTGACAGGTCACAGTAGCAGCACATGTGTAGGCTATTGTTCACACCAGTGCTGCTGACTGCTGCTTCAGTTTCAGGGTTCTGGTATTCTGACTTGTTGGCTTAACTGGCATGTCTTCCTGGGATGCTTTTAACATACCAGTATCACTGTTACACCAGCTGCAAGACAACCACCATCGTCCCTGTACCAAGAAGGTCTGCAGTGTCTTCACCTCTATTTTTAAGATAAGATCAACTTATTCCCACACCAGGGAAATTCACTTGTTACAGCAGCGCTAAAGTCAAAAGTAGAGGAAGAGTGATAAATAAAAACAAAGGCAATACACTATATACACACCTTTCACTCATGCAGATTTAACCACAATGGATAATTGCACATAATACACACATTGTAGAGATGTTGTCCATGATTGATGTCAGCTTGGCTAATGTCCTCCTCTCACCCACTCTTTTGCACTCTCTAGGGAGCAGGACAGAGCTAGCCCCCCATGACACTGATTGTCAAACTTGACACTCTGTGCTTAAGTACCACACTCTGCAAATGGGTATTGGACTTCCTCACAAACAGACCTCAGATAGCTGGGAGAAGCAGTCACCTGTCCTGTCCCGTTCATGCTGTACAACCACGACTGCAACCCAGACATGAAGCGAACTCTTTGCGGACGACACCACCTTCATTGGCCAGATTTCAAACAACGCTGAGACTTCATGTTGGGAGGAAATTGACAATCTTGCAGAGTGTCGCACAGAGAACATCATCATGCTCAACATCAGCAAAACCAGGGAGCTGATTGGTGATTTTATAAAGTGGAGCTGAGTGAAGCAGGTCAACAGTTTTAGGTTCCTGGGAATCAGCATCACAGTGATGACATGGTCATCTCACATCTCCACCCTGGTAAAGAAAGCTCAGAAATGGCTGTATTTCTTAAGGAAACTTAAGGCTAAATTCTTGTTAACTTTTATCAAGAAGCAACAGAAACTGACTACAATTATCACAAACTTGCATGGGATGTGCATGGCCCAGGACAAGAGGACTCATTGGTAGCCATGTAATGAGCATCAGTGATATCTATGGGGTCAGGTGCCTGAGGAAAGCCCAAAGGACAGAGCAGTTTCTTTCCTCAGGCTGTGAGACGCCTCAACTCCACCATAAATAAATGACACGGAACTTTCTGTAATAGCACATTACCATATTACCTTGTATAATGTATGTCTATAACTGCAGTTTTTACTTTTATTCTATTCTGAAATTTTTATAAATGTGTTCTGTGTGTGTAATGTGAAGGGGGCTACAACTTTAATTACATTGTGCAGACCTGTGTAGTACAATTACACATAAATGTACAATAAACCTTGAATACAACACACCCATCACAGTATTTAGTAACTGTACACCTGAGCTGGAACCAATTTCCAGAGGATTAGACTTGCACCAACTTTGACCACCTTTGAATCCAGATTAAAATAGTTTTGTATGCACTGCTTTTGACTGAACCTTAAAGGATAACTTAGGTATTTTTCAGCCTGAACCCTATGTTCCCATGTTTTTGTGTCTATGTGACTAATTGGGACAACATTTGTTGAAATTTGTCCAGCATTGAGCAAGTGCGCTGAAGTCGGCAGCAGTGAAACAGGGCAACAACATAATCCTTGCGGGCAATTGCACTCCATCAAAGTATGTCCACTAAATTGCTTGTTTTTGGCACTTGCACTATCAGATTGTTATTTTAAGTGTCTGACAACATTATAGAAAGGATCTCAAAAGAGATACTGTTTTTCAAGAGTAAGATCCTTTTTGTTTAACCAGAAAGTTAATATATTTCATCAAAGCCAGGTTAAATAATACCTTAATTACCCTTTAAATACTCAGAATGAACGATCTTGCCCTCCTGTATTTGTCTCAGTTCTAAAGGTTTTCATTTCGTTTAAAAATGTTTATTTGCATTTAATGTTTGATGCTTTTTCTTTCTCTTTCGGTTCTTAGCGTACTATACTGAGCAAAATTATAAACCTAACACTTTTGTTTTTGCGGCCATTCATTATGAGCTGAACTCAAAGATCTAAGACTTTCTCTATGTACACAGAAGGCCTATTTCTCTCAAATATTGTTCGCAAATCTGTCAGAATCTGTGTTAGTGAGCACTTCTCCTTTGCCAAGATAATCCATCCACCTCACATGTGTGGCATACCAAGATGCTGATCAGACAGCATGGGTATTGCATAGGTGTGCCTTAGGCTGGCCACAATAAAAGGCCATTTGAAAATGTGCGTATTGGGTGGTCGGGGGGGGTCAGTATATATTCCCTCACGCTGTGCACTGTTGATCAGGCTGTTGATTATGGCCTGTGGAATGTTGGTCCACTCCTCTTCAATGGCTGTGCGAAGTTGCAGTCAGGCGGAGACCCCAATGAGGACAACAAGCATGCAGATGAGCTTCCCTTCCCTTGGTTATGCAAACCGATTGTTGCAGCAGCTGTCCGGGTGGCTGGTCTCAGAGGATCTTGGAGGTGAAGATGCTGGATGTGGAGGTCCTGGGCTGGTGTTGTTACACGTGGTCTGCGGTTGTGAAGCGGGTTGGATGTACTGCCAAATTCTCTGAAACGCCTTTGGAGACGGCTTATGGTAGAGAATCAAACATTCAATTCATGGGCAACAGCTCTGGTGGACATACCTGCAGTCAGTATGCCAATTGCATGCTCCCTCAAAACTTGCAACTGTGACATTGTGCTGTGATGGAACTGCACATTTTCGAGTGGCCTTTTATTGTGGCCAGCCTAAGGCATGTGCAATACCCATGCTGTCTGATCAGCATCTTGATATGCCACAACCGTGAGGTGGATGGATTATCTCAGCAAAGGAGAAGTGATCACTAACACAGATTTTGACAGAGTTGTGAACAATATTTGTGAGAAATAGGCTCTTTGTGTACATAGAGAAAGTCTTAGATCTTTGAGTTCAGCTCATGATGAATGGGGGTATAAACAAAAGTGTTGTGTTTATAATTTTGTTCGGTGTATGTAAAGCACTTTAAATTGCCTTAGTGTATGAAACGTGCTAGACAAATAACCTTGCTTTGTCTAATGTTTTTAGTAACGCCTGTTCACTTACTACTGTTGGGTCTGTGGGTTATCCAATGAAATGCAGCAAATTACATTTGTAAGTATCAAGACAGGCATCTTTAAACCTGGACAAAATAAATCAAAATTATAGTGAGAACATGGTTTTCATTTGTTGTTGTTCTTCTTGTTGCAATTTAGGAGAACTGCTCTTTTAAGAGCTCCAGGCAACACTAAACCTGCTCCACACCACACATTTTCTTTGATATATTTCAATGACAGGTTTTTATTGATGACGCACCCAAACATTTATACTGTAGGAACACCTTCAGTGGGCTAGATTCTCTTATTTACATAACGCTTCCACAAAGTCATACAAATACTTGGTAGGTTTCATGTCAAAGTATTGATATAATACATTAACAACAGGGGATAGCTGATTTTAATGTTTTATAAAGGAACTATCACAACAAGTCTACAAATGAAAACAGATGATAGAAAAGAAAGGACCAATCGTTAACTTATCTACTGGAAAAGAAGTCCTACTTCAAAATCCAAACAAGCGAGTTCTTGAGTGTCCCTGAAATAAAAAGGGTATGCAGCTCTTCTATGTTTCTGACCTCAAGAGTTCTGACAAAGGCCAATTTCTAATGGAGTTGACAGTAAATCCTATTAAAAGGCAAAGATGATATACCAAGCAGTTTGAACAGCGAATCTCGTCCTTTTAGTTTGCTGCCTCGAAAACAAAGGAGAAGTGTGGGACGTGAAGAAAACAGTTTCACTTCTCTTGTTTCTTCTGTGGTTGCTTCTCACTTGATGTGGACCACTTTATCATCTGTTTTTAACCTTTTGCGTCTGGGCTGTACGAAGTCCTCCTCAGAGTCATCTGTGTCGTCATGCTCCTCCTTTTCCTTTGTGTCCGGGGACTCAAGTTCAGGTGTTTCAGGAAAGCTCTGCCCTGGGAATATCTCCTGCAACTTCTCCTCAAAGTACAGGCTTACTGCCTTGCCGGATATCGCCATCTCTGATCCCACCTGCCGGAGGAGGAGGCAGAGGGGGTGGGAGAGGAAGAGGGGGAAAGAGTGATATGGAGGAAGCAGGTGTAAGAGTACCATTGAGTAGGATGAATGAATGGGTTGAAGCAGGGAAGAGGAAGCAGAGAATGAGGAGACAAATTAGATCTGGTTAAGACTCCTGGTGGCAGGGAGGCACCGGCTCAACCTTGCTGTACAGAGCAGAGATATCCTGGAGCCCCACCCCACTGTGGCTCCATGAAGCATTTCCCAAATTCAGTTTTCAATAAGGCTGGCTTCAGATACTTCCATACAATTTAAGGGTCAATGAATACACCTGTAGGGCTAAAATAAAGTATCTCCATTTTTAAAGGCAGTACTTACTCCTTTTTCCCATGATTATCTCAAGATAACAAATGTTGTTTTCTCGTGATAACGAGATCATTTTCTGGTGATCGAGATAACAAAACAGTAGTTTAACACAGGGGTCGGCAGGAGCGTTTCTTAATGATAATTTCAGAGCGGTTTTCAGTGTCACTGGTTAGCTCAGTTGGTAAATTAAATAACAATTCTTGACAAAAAATTTTAACCAGCTACAGGAAACAACCCCTAAACCCAGGAGTTCACCCACATGAACGATTGTGTTATCACAGCCAGGAGTTTCTTGGTCTTAGAAAGCTTAGAACACTAAATTCAAGCCTGGAATGACGCTCATGTCCAGCTATCTCCAACATTTTGAACTTAAATTAACCAAATACTATGAGGGGCCATGCAAGTCATGATTTGTTTGAATCATCTCACCGTCTGCTTTCACATGCATATATTCACTCACATATATGTACGCATTACCTTGAATCGTTTAAAAAAACAGGGATAACGGCGCACATTTCAGACAGTCTCTCCGGGAAGACATTTATAGTGTTGCTCTCCATTGTACACATAAAAAGTGCCACAAATATTTGATTAACAAGCGCTAGAAAGAAGTTCAAAACCAGCGTTTCCTCACATCTGCACACAGTTGGTCAATCATGACGTGAAGTGGGTGTGAATGTTGGACTGTCTGTTTCATAAAGTTTCTGAAATGGTCCGACAGACCCGTAGGGGATTTATGAAGCTATCCAACCATCCGACAAGCAGTTTGGACAAAGTATATTGGGCCTTTAAATAGACTGGTTTCAAGACCTTTTGAAGTAAATTGAGCCAAATAACACACACACACACACACACACACACACACAATTTTAGACCTTTTCAGGACCTTCAGACACCCTGTTGTCTATCACCTGCTCTTACCACCTTTCATTAAGAGTGAATGGGAAGAAATATAATCCATAGTTTTTATAGTTTGAAACGGCATGACTGCTCAAGTCTGCTGCTCATAAATTCTCTATGCTAAGATGAAGGGGGGAAAAAAAAACACACCTTTCTTGGAGCCTCAGTGGGAGGGCACAGGACATCTGTACTCTATTTGAAACGGCTTACCTGCGTATTAATCTGTTTCTCCTCATCATAAACCTGGATTATTCGAGACATCTAAAAAGGGGCAATAACATTATAACAAACAGTGAAGCAGCAGGGGGGAAGAAAAGAGTTCACAGCACAGGCAGGTTACATAATGACCGATCAGAAATCGGTTTACAGCCTACTGTGCTCAAGCCTACGAGGTGTGCAAGCCGATACTGTAGAAATTAACAGCAAGTCAAGTCTGCACTTAGTCTTAGGTCTTCCATTTAGTCACTACAGAGAACGCGTGATCATGTTGTTAATCTCTAGTGTATAATCCCATCTCTATGGTGGTGCATGCAGTGTGCCACATTTCCTATTTTAAATAGAAAAAACAGCTCTTACCATTCTCTTTGAAGTTTCTTTACCACTTAAGTGCAAATAAATGTATTATTCAATGGTCTATATGTTGATAGTGTAAGAAAAGGATTCTCTGGGAATGCTATTAACAATATCAAAGGCTTCAACTAATACACTACATCATAACTTTTTTTTGTTTCTACTCTTTCTTCCCTCTATCCTTTTTTAAGTCTATAGTTTTATGTTCTATATTTTGTTGGTATCATTTTTTCAGAACTAAGAATTGTTTGATGGAACAATTAAAAGAGCTTCAATCCTTCCTATGTGTTGCTATGGGTGGTGCCTTAGGATACCTGAATGGTGAGTAATTACTCACTAAATAATGACTAACTAATTACTTTAAAACATGAATAATTCAATTACATTATAGTGATGTTGTCATGCTGAAACAGCCCTCTCTATATTGTTAAGTCATGCAAATCACAAGATGTATGGAGCACTACCAACACCCTTCTCAAGTGAGAACCCTACTTGCTGTTAATTTTGATTACATAATAACATCATATGCATGGTGAGGTCTTACAAGGCTCACAACATTTACGATCAAAGTAGACAAATGAAGTGATGCCTCAGGGTAGTCTTGGTTGTCATTTGAGATATTGTTCACTTTTTGATAAAACAGAAGCAAGCTCCCTCAGGTGGTGGAAGGTATAATACATGATTATATACAATATCCATTATAGTAGACAGATCTAGGCAAAATATCAAACAAAGACTGTGTTCCATTACAAACACACAGGGTACATGATATCATAAGCAATTCAAGTGATACTCACACCCACATCTAAATGTAAAGAATCAAACTAAGTACATCCAATATACATTAAAATACATAGTTCTCCTATAAAATATGCTTAAAGATGAAGTAAAATAATCAAGTGACAACAGCCATCCAATAAAAACCAAACTTGTGATTTATCATTGTTATGCAGACAGTGTTCAGCCAGTGTTCCTGCAGCCAGTGTTAAGACAGTGACGCCTTTACACTCCCACAGCCAGTGTTAGTAGGTGTACAGAACTATGTACACCCTTAGCACCACTTCCTTTTCCAATGTCAGGCTGTGTCTTCACATAAGGTTAGACTAATATATTGGTTTGCCAACTCCGGCCTCAACACTGGTATATGTACGTTGTTTAATCTATTCATTTCATTGTCCACTTTCACATTTTTGCAGATTAATTTAAAAGTGTAATGTGTTAGCCTAGTATTTGTGGGTATGAAAATGGTCAAATGATTCAATCCAAGCCATTTACTTCGCTGGCAGCAATTTAAACGTAAACTGATATCAGTCTAACCCTTGTCTGCATGCACATACACAAGCCGATGCCATTCCCCAAAGCAGGCTCAAGAATCATGCTGCTCACCTCATTGTAATTTGCACAGTTTTTGAAGACAAGGCGCATATCAGACACAAACTCCTGGATGGACTGGTAGTACTGAGAGCTCCTTAACTGCAGCTTCTTCTTCACCTTCTTCAGGTCCATGGGCTGCTTGATAATCTTGTAATAGTTCGGCACCTGGGCGAACAAAAGTGGGTCAGATAACATGTCTAACTGTATCAGCAGATGGCGAAAACTTTCTTTTTGTAGTGAACATGAAAAAAGGAGGACAATGTGGCTTGCAGTTTGGCAGAAGCAACAGAAACGGAGAAATCCGACATCAACTCAAAAGGCAGAAGGTTTTAGGAAATAGTCCAACATTTTGGTGCTTTTAGGGGTAGTTTGAATTCGTTGACATAATGTAGTGAGCTGCAATTTGGCATACAACAGAGTACATTGGAGATACCAAGGGGAGAATTAAGAAAGGAGAATCAAAAGGCAGTAAGACAAAAGGATTATATTCCAGGGTCATAGATGGTTTCAATGTCTTGCTGACACACTTGCATTTTGCCCCATGATATCCCTTAGTTTCAAGCTGGGTCTCTTTTTACGTCTGACCAGATGTAGCTCAACATTTTCCACCTGCCCCAAGCATGTGGTAAATACTGCAAATATAAATAGTCATATTTCCCCTGAGTCCGTCCTTTGAACCTTCTTGAAATCTCAGATGTGATTACGATTGTCAAGTACCTGCTTTGCCAACAACAGGACAATTATGTATGGGAAATTACGTTAATTGGTACAGCTCATTACAAGCATGTCTCAAAAGGATTTTATGAGTTAAGGGCAATATAATCAATGATTAACCACAGAAAAGAAGAAATATACTATGCAGCATGTAATAAATTTAAAGAAAAAAATACCAGCACACGGAACATCATTTCAAATGGCAAGCGTGTCTACTTCCAACACATCTGTGACTGTGTGCAGTCGGCTTAAGCAGAACAACAACAAAGATGAGAGCAGGCATGGACTAATAACAGCAAAGGAGGAAAGGTGAACATCTGCCACCACATAAGAAACAGAAGTAAGGGAGCAGGACAGAAGATGAAGGACCTTGACCATCAGGTAGTGTGTGTGTTAGATAAAGCTACTTACAGAGCTAGGAACAGGTTCCCTGAAGCCCACACTGAGCTCATGACAGAAGATGTGCAGCAGGAGGCGTTCACATCTCTGCAGAGAGGAGGAAAGATGATTAACTGCCTTGTACTAATCATGAAGAGGCCTTTAAGGGTATGTGGTGGCTGTACTGACCCTTTGGTCCTCAGTAGTCAGGCCCTGCTTTCCACTGATTTTCCTGCTGTCGTCACAGTACTCTATTTCGGGGTTGGTGAGACTCCGACAAAACGTGCAGAGAAAGTCACCCCTGAGGGGGGGAAAAAACAAACAAAAGGAAAAACACATAGATGACATTAAGTTAACATTATGTTTCATTTTGTTTGACCTTTCATCTGCATGGTCAATTAACAACAGATGATCCAGAAAATTCAGAATATAGAGTGGTGTATTTAGACATTAGGTTTAGACTGATGTATCTGTCTGCTAGTATGGGACTTTTAGTACAAATCAGGCATCAACTTTGTCAAAGTGTAAATATGTTCAGGTTTTAGTGTTAGTGTTTAGTAGCCATTCTGCATGGTTCTTTCCATTGTCTGTTCTCTTTTTTAACTTTGTGGTTCAACTTGCATTTCCCTAAATGTTACTGGAACTATCACTGGCTACCTCACTGAAAAAATAATCAGATACTGGTCATAGGGGTATTATTGAAGTAACGTAGCGTGTGTGTGTGGTAGAGGGGGAGAAGACCGAGCGTGTATGTGAACAGTGCACCGGTGAATGACAGCAGAGCAGATCAGAGCAGAGAGCAATGGGTCAGAAATAAGCCCTCAGTTTAGCAGTAATGTATAGTGGACGTTACAGTGGTCGGTGAAGACTGAAGCAGAGCTCCCATGTGTTGCTTGCCAACTGTTGAAGAAAGTGTGAAAGGGGATTAGCCCCAAAGTTACATCGACTTAGGACCTGTGCTTCCCGACTATTGCCTGGGAGCCCAACAGGAATGGTTAATAATAGGATATTAATTGTTGCTTACTAAAGATATTAATGGGAACAGGTCTTATTAATGTAACTAAAACTGACATTTAATAAAAACAATATAAAAACACTGAAATCACCAGCACGCCACCAGCAAGTATGAGTAAACCATTTCATCTGTCGCTTTAGCCGTGAGTTCAGTCTGTAGCTGTTGTCTTTAGTGTAAGGGCATTTGAACCAGAGTTTGTTTTTGTGTTGGTATCTTGGCTGGTTTAGATCTGTCATGGACAGCTGACTCCCGAAGCTATTTATATTCTTGATATTCCATGCGGTGGTTAGTTTGTGGTATTTAACGGCAACCGATTTCGACATAGTTTGCTGCTGTTTGCTCACTCCTTTTCAGCTGTTGCTTATTCAACTCTAGCACACGTGTACTGCACGCATGATGCAGCAAACGCACGGACACAGTGTTTTTGGAGTAGTATTTTGCAAAGTGAGTCACGCAGCCTACTCAATGTCCGCTCACACATCGTTATAACAACAAGATATTCTTGTGTTATGAAAATACACTAAAAACTTACTTTGGGAAGATTTTTATGGTAGGTACATGGCATTTCATGTGAAATACTTTGGGACAGCGGTCACAGCACAGCAGGTCACCACCATTGATACAAACAGCACACCAGTCTTCATTTGGGTCATCCTCTTTCACATCAGAACTGCCTGTTCCAGCAGACGTCCTGCCCCCTTGGGTCTCTGTCCCCTTGTCTAAGTTTCCATTAGTGAGCGGAGCATCAGCTGTGCTGCTGCTGTTGTTCTCGGTGGACAACGAGGTAGTGGTCATTGTGGTAGTGGAAGGAGAGGAGGTGGTGACACTAGCGCCATTTAGTCCAGAACAAGGTGTCTCGGACTGGGGTTCTGTTTTGATGCGCTCCCCTAAAGCCTTGACAGCATCTTGGCCTGCAGATACAGCTCCCAATACAGGGAGGGGGCTGTTCTCCGGACTGCTCATCTGAGAAAACACACAAAAACATTAAACTGTTTAAAGGCAGTATGACAATCTTCTGAAAATTTGTCTTATTTCAAACACATCTTACAATACTGTCTAAGTATGGAGACCGGAAACGATGTGACAGAATGATGACAGTGAGCATAGTTTATTTTGTCACTTTTCTTATTTCACATTTTCCATCTTCCTCATCATCTTCACAATGTTCTGTGTTACTTACAGATGGGGGACAAATTGAAGGAAACACCTGAACACAACAGGTCAGTATCTGGTCAGTATAAAATGCTGCGGCCTTTACAGTCACCAGATCTCAACCCAGTTTCACAGCTATAGAAAATGTTGGACCAATGTTTAAGTCAATGCTCTCCACCCCCATCTCCTTAACACCAAGTGATATATTATATTATATAATATAAACTTTCATCTTAAAATCTATTTAGTGATGTCTGTGACTTTCTCTGATGCTATTGGGGTTGGCCCGAATGTCATTTTTTGAGCTTCGATGCTTCAATAGTAATTAACAGTGAATAATCGATTCTAATGGATAATTGATTCTGCCTGGAATTATTGTGCACAAGTCAGACAGAGTGCAGAGTGATGCGGCTGAAAATGTTATAACAAAATGTCCAAATCATGCTAACGCACAATTTACCACAATAAACCGCTTGTGACAGGAGGCACATGACGAGCTGACCATGCGCACAATGCAGTACAGATCAGCAGCTACCAGCAAGTATAGCAGATCAGTACAGTATGAGGTCATCACATCCAGAAACCCAGTGGCTTGTTTTAAAACTGTAACAGTATTCATACCATGCACGCACTCCTCCCAGCATCTTTCCCCCGCTCTGTCTTCAGAGAAGAAGTTGGACAGCTATAGCTGTCATCTGTACCAGGCTCCTGCTTCACCCTCACCTGCTCCACTGCAGCTCCACCTCCTGGCCCCACCCTCCCTGCAGAGCTACAACTTAAACACACACAAAAACAAACAATGGAGAAATGATTAATGCAATTGTTTGAACTTGTTAACATCAAACCAATTACTAATTATCATGACTAAGTTCAATGAGACTGGTGACTGGGGCACAGGGATCATAACCATAGAGACTTTTGTCCCTATGTCGAGCACAGGACAAACAAACATGTTTTGCTTGTTTTATCTGGCCCATATGCTTCAGAATGAACAATGGCCAAGCCAGGTGTTTAACAAAGTATGCAAAGCAAGGCTAAACTAAAAGGACATATTTTCAAAGGGGGGTTTGGTGATTTCTTTTGTCGCACATAAGATTATTAAGATTATTAAGCTGCACAAACAGGGGTCAAAACAAAATGTCAAAACAAAACGTGACAGGAAGTCAGCGCTGTACTGCTGTTAGTATGTTGGCCCTGCTGTTTCTGAGCATCAGCAGCTTGTCTTTGTAGATGGGTTTCTTGTATACAAATACTACAGGATACGCGCCCAGTCAGGGGGCAAAATTGCTTTGGTAGCCGGTCAGAAGACTGTGTCAACCACTTTCAACAGCAAACAATTTTGTGTCGAAGCATCTGCTAAAGCAACACAGCAACATGAAACTTAGCATGTAGAAAGAAACTCCGGCCGCTGCTGCCAGTGAAGCATCCACTCGGCAGGAGAGAGTGGTGTTGGTGGTGAGAGTTGGTAAAAGCACTGAATACTTCTCTTATTTTATCTCAGAGTGGCCTTAAAAAGGTTATATGCTTCGTAAAAATCATACTCAATGAGGCTGTAATGAATACGCAATTAGCTAAAATGTCAAGAGGGGTTGCGCGCGCATCTCGGTGATGACGTGGCACATTTCTATTGATCCCTGCTAAATATTTGCATGACCTCAATCATAAGCTCTGACCAATTAAGTTTTAGCAGTGTCACTCACTAGTGTGACTCACTCTTATGGCTTTAGCTCTCTCTCTCTCTGCTGGGGCACAGGAGCTAGTGTGGGTCGTCCTTCAATCAAAATGTTGGTGGTTCGATCCCCGGCTGTGCAGTCGTGGTGTGTTTCTGATGATCAGCACCTTACACTGTAGCTACTGCTATCAGTGTTTGAATGTGTGTGCATGGGGTAAATGTGACATGATTGGAAGACTAGAAAAGTGCTGTACAAGTACAGGGTATTTACCATCTCTCTCTTGCACACACACTTTCTTTGGTAAACCTTGCCTTGCACAGACATGCCAGCATCAAGGTGGTCAAATTAAACCAGTAATCACTGAAGGAGTTCAGAATTGCCCTCACATTAATACTCCTCCAAAAACCTATAATTTAACATCAAACGCTGAGAATCTGCCAAACGCTTCTATTGATCAATAGCTCAATTACATGCTGCAACGTTTACCGCACTACTGGAAAAGTCCTTTGTTCATTTATTAAAATCGGTAACCTTGGACTCTGGCATGTTAATATAGAAATTTAAACAAGGTGTTTTGTTAGTAAAATACCATCATATCTTCTTACCTGCCTCTGCTGCCTGTGCTGGATGTGCTAGAAGGTCGCGCTGGTGTGTGAGCATTCGACAGACCTGCAGACAAAAATGAGACATGACACAGGTGATAAAGCAGCACTGATCACTTCTTATTCAACAAGAACATGAATGTTTCATTCCTCTAGAAAGGACATAAAAATGTACACAGTATCTAAGGATATACAGGATTTGATGGTGAACAACACTGCCAATATTTTAAACTACTTAATTTTTTCATCATGGTAATGAGATATATCATGATATGTTAATTTTCTGGAAATTAAATTTAGGAATAGCTTATACATTTAATTATTTTATTTTATGCTTTTGTGGCTAATCCACTGTATTACATAAATGTAAAAAGTACTTTATCGCATTTGATTATTTAGCAGTATTTTATGTGGGTACCTGAAGATCCAGACGAGTGTGTGGACAGTCCAGGTGAGGGGTTCATGTCCACTGAGCCTAGCTGATGCTGCGTGCTGGCTGAGATGTAACGAGAAAGGAGGTGTCCGAGGTTGCTGGAACCTGCATCCTCCAGCTAGTGATACCATAAAAGCACAGTGGCAAGGAAAATACCATAGAAAATTAAGTTACTAAAGAGGTCAATACTTTTAACGAAATATGATCCTCAGCCAGGTAAATTATCACCAGCAGACAAATATTTGGACATTTTGGCTTGCTTAATCTGTCTACTCCTGCATCACATAACAATTTGTAATTGTGCTTCCTCATACCTTTCCCACTCAAGGTACATTTTACACTTATAAAAGATTTTGTGAATTTATATCGAATCTCTCTTATTTCATCACATCTTGGTTTCAAAATGTTATCATAATGCTAATTATGGGATACATTTAATAGACACATTTGCATTTGATATGTTTTCTTAAATAACAGAATTGCTCATAATTTGATGTTGATAACTTTCATTTTTATTTGAACATGAATTTGGCTGAAAAAGTCTAAAAGTAGCAAGTGAAAGAAAATGTTACGAATGTAACAAACACACAGAACATGGGTTAGAATGTGCGCACCTGAATGGGTGGGATCTCAGGTAGGCAGGGCAGGTTCTCAGGATTGGTGACGGAGGGGATGAGCTCGATAGGACCTATGATGGGGCTGGTAGGGCCGCGGTGAGCATGGGCCCCGGCCATACTGGCGCTGGTGGGACTTGTGGGGTTGGCATTATGGAGGGATGCCACCGGGAAAGGGCCTGCATGCCCTGGGTTGGAATGCTGCACAGAAAAAGAGAGAGGGGGGTTGAAGGAAAAGAAGATCATAGGAAGGAGGGAAGGAAGGAGAATAAAAGAAAGAATGAACAAATGGGAAGGAAGGGAAGAAAGTAGGGAGGATAAGAACAATGAGGCAGGTCATTCGCTGAGTTTTATCAAACATTCTTTGTTGTGAAAACAACATGGTTGTGTGATCATGCATTTGGGTGACAACGCATGCTGCACAAGACACACAAATGACAAAGTAGGAAAAGGTGCCAAACCCCTGATTGTAGTAAGAAACGAAACCTTTGGTGGCTCATCTCAGATTCTATAGACATCTGGACACACAAAAAAAATAATAATGGAGGTTTCTCTTGCCTAGTCTAAGATGCAAACAGTACATTTTCATACTATACACATTATTTGAACTGAGCAAATAATCTATGTATAGACACATTGGCAAGGCAGTGACTGAATGAGGAAACAGTACTTTTGCTTCCTGCTAGGAAAACAACCATGTACAACCCTGTCATAATTATAATGAAACTGAATGTGAAATGTACTTGCATTTTTATTTTCAAATTGGCACATAATATGCTAATTGGAAGTTCCCTGTAGAGTTTGACCACTAGAAATCCCCCCCCCGCCCCGCTATTAATCAGAAGGATATTTTTTATGACCAAGATCCTGCCTATATTTGAGACATGCGTCCATATGGGACAGGCCTTTAATTCCTTTTGCACAAAACTAAAACTACTATGAAACAGTTTATTTATTTCAAACAGAACATTAATTGTATAAAAATGATCAAATAATATCAAATAGACGTCATTCATTTGATCTAGCTCCGACAGACAGCTTATGCGCTATTTTGAAGGCAGCAACGTAATGAAAACAGGATGCAGGATGAGAGAAGTGTGTTAGTTAAAGTTAGCAGACAGAGAGCGATGGACTTCACATGACAGGATTCACAACTTGGATTCATTTTTCATCTTTTAATCAGTGGACCCTTAAAGACTAAAGGAATATAAATAATCAAGGAAGCGACACATTCGGATTTAATGAGCGCTTCAAAGATAACGGCAGTCGTCACTTTTTTTCCCTTTCCTCTCTTGTACCATACAGGTTTTTATACATCCAAAGAACTTCTATAAAAACTAGACCAGATTAAATCGAGGCAGGTGTTTATTTGTCAAAATGTGTTCCCACATCAGGCCAGTAAACGGGGTCGGCGGGTATTTGGGACTGAGCTATTAATTTAAGTTTTACAGTATAGCATTTTGGTGAGTAACACTGAATGTATCTTATCTGTTTACAATAAACCTCTGCATGGCCCCTTTTAAACTTGAAAATGAAAATGCAAACTGGACTTTTGCATTTAAATTTGAATTCCGATAAATTGTAGCTCAGAAACAGCAGTTTGCATTTTCATTTGAATAAAAGCCACATTCGCCCAGGCATGTTTTGAGGAATCTGTAGTTACCGATCAAAACTAGTGGGCAGATATAACATCTAATAGCCCTCCACTGCAGGACATTTACCAATCGAATGTAACCTGTAGCCTTTGTTGTGTGATAGGGTTTTACGTTTGCCCGTTTTAGCACTGCTCAGGAGGTGATACAATATGCAAGTTCCAGGTACAGGTGCTGGTCATATAATTAGAATATCATTTAAAAAAAAAAAAAGAATATCATCAAAAAGTTGATTTATTTCAGTAATTCCATTCAAAAAGTAAAACTTGTATAATGTATACATTCATTCCACACAGATTGATATATTTCAAGTGTTCATTCCTTTTCATTTTGATGATTATAACTGACAACTAATGAGAACCCCAAAATCAGTATCTCAGAAAATTAGAATATTGTGAAAAGGTTCAATATTGAAGACACCTTGTGCCACACTCTAATCAGCTAATTAACTCAAAACACCTGCAAAGGCCTTTAAATGGTCTCTCAGTCTAGTTCTGTAGGCTACACAATCATGGGGAAGA
>NC_060157.1:28702530-28713070 GCF_021292245.1 Micropterus dolomieu | reverse complement strand
AGTGAGGCCCCATTTTTCCACTTTGCGAGATTTGCATTCATCTTACCCTTTTCTGGGGGGAAATATCTGCTATATCCTCAGGGATCATGCTCACTCTTCTCAATGACATTTGAATAGTTGAGATGGGGATTGTAGATTAATTTACTGGAGTCAGTGGAATTTTCTTTCTATATATATAATATTTGAACAGATAATATACATATCTACTCCCTCAAGTTAATCATGGCTAAATGTATTGTAGCATTGTTTTATTAATCAAAATCTGTTGTATACATGGAGGTTTAGAATTTGCAGTGTGATACATCATTTTTGTTACGCTCTTAAGACATAAAAATAGTGATTTGCATGCATCTACCTTGGCCCCAATTGAAAAATATTTTCATAGCCACAGGCCCAAAAAAAGTCTTTCAAGGTGATTGTTTTTACTTCTCATTACAGAGATATATCAGAGGTATTTGAGTAGCAGTGGTGCAGTGTTCTGTGTTTGTAACAGAGAGGGCAATGAAAATTCCAAGTCATAAAGTAGTTTCAAAAATGTTCAGGATATGGCCAAATGTAGGTCTAGGGTTTTAGTTTAAATTACACATCCTGCAGTCTGGCCTTTTGCATTTTGAACAGACCTTCGTTTCTGAACTTCTGAGGAAAAGAGCCGTGTGCTAATCTCATTTAGGATTTACAATTAAACTCCAAAGAAATCTGATCCAGGATACACAACACATTGTCTAAATTTCACGGCAAGATAAAAAATAATAAATCATGACGGTTTTATAGTTGATAGAACTTAAGCTCAAGCTCTGTTCAGTGACTTGCCTATGTCTCACAGAAGCAAATCAGAGAAAGGTTCCAGTTAGGAAGTGATACTCGTGGCCCTGCACAAGAGAGAGGCTTGACAGTGGTTTCAAGAAGTTTTCTGCTTGCTAATAGTTTGGAGCTTTTACTTGAGGAGAACGTTATGTGAGACTTGTCATCTGGATACATTTAGACTGTGTGTGCTTAGAGCTGGCAGCCAGATGGCTTCAGCTGAGGGACAATGAAATCTCCAGGGTACGTAGGAGAGAAAGCCCTTATTCTGATTTGTCTCCTCAGATGAAACCACATCTGGGCAGCTTTAGCATACCTCTGCAGCTTGTCTGTGGTGGGACATGGAGGCCTTGCAGTACTTTGTTCATTTGATGCTTGAACGTTTTGACGACAAGTAGTAATTTGTACATTCAATTTAATTGACCAAGTATACACAACATACCTGTGTTATATCGTCACTGTTTTTCAGAGTACTGGATGGTAGTTGTGTTTGTTGAAGACTGTGGGATAGTTATTGAATTGCTTGCTGAAACAGTACATGTCTCTCTATCAAGCCCCATGAGAGTCACAGACAAATGGTTATTTACTAAAATGAGCTCACTTTGTCATGTTATGCAATCACATGCTGTCTTTTAATTTTCCTCTTGCACCCTAATCATCTGTTTACACCAACGTCTTTTGAAAAAACTCTTCAAATGCTAGAGTACATAGAAGGAAAATATTCATTGTCACACAAAATTACAGAAAATGAAGAATGTAGTGATCACTATTTGGTTTAGCTTTTAGCTTAAATCTTATTTGTATATCAATTTTGAATAATTTGCATAATACACGTTCCTTTTGAGATCACTTCAGTACTTTAATTTAGCAACTTAATATTTCATGAGGTTTGCGCTGTTTCCTCAGAGCAAGAAGATTCTGGGTTCACTAATCTGTTTTTTTTGACAAATATATATATATATATGAGAGAGAGAGAGAGAGCCTCAGACTAACAAATAATTGTACAGATTTTCAAATTATTATTATTTTGATCATTTGATAATTTAGTAATAGTTTTGTTTTTACATTTGATACTGATTTCTTTTTATTATTTTTTAATCAATTAATTCTTTAAATAAATGTTTTTTGTTTATTAATATATACACACACTCATTACGGTTTCATTTATTTATTTTATTTTAATTTTTAATATATATTTTTTTTTATTTTGTAACAAACACACACACAAACACACACGCTTACTGTTTTATTTATTTATTTATTTGAGCGAGAGAGAGAGAGAGAGCAAGCGAGCTCACACCCTTGTCCCACCCCATTTCCTTCTCCCTCCGGTAATCTTCACACAAAGTTACCCAAGAATAAAGTAAATAATAACAGCAAATAAAAAGTGAGTAAATATTTATAAAGTAATAATAATTAATAATACATAAATAAATCAAAATTAATTTAATGGATATAAGAGGCACATGGCATCCAAAATGGCTATTAAATATTAATCATGAGTTACAAAGCTGGTGTACAAAAGGTTTACACAATCAGGTCACATCTTTCATCCTAAATCATCGAGATTAGGTAGTTATTTTCCAAAAAATGTAGGAAATTCCTCCATGTTTAATGGGAAGGTATCAGACCTTCCTTTAATAGCAAAGGTTAAAGCTAGGGTAGGTACATTCAGATACATTTTTTGTTTTATTTGTTGAAATTCTCTTCTTCTACATCCCGACAGCATTAATAAATCAAATTCTCAAAGGAAAAATAAAACAGTCTGGTATCTGTGGTTGTCAAAGGCCTGTAATAATCCCAGCCAAATAATTAATTTGGCCCAAATGAAATGATTGGCTGGTCTACCTGCTTGTCTACCTATTGTCGCACACTATGCTTGTGCACTTATTCTGCTTGAAAATGTGTTTTGGAGGAGTGGCTTTTGAAGTAGGCCTGAAGGGATTTCAATATCTAGTTGTCCCTGCCATCTTATCCTCAACCTTAGAACTTCACAGGTTTTTTCAGGTGCACTATTTTTGATTGCATAATTTAGATTTTTGTCATTTTTTGTTTTAGCTGAGTCAATCCCCCAGACCCTTGGCATTTCACAGTGATATTTTTCAAAATGAATATTGTTTATAATGACTCATCTTTAACCTCTCTACCAGACGTCATTACCATGTCAAGGTTCATATATAGAGAAACAGTAAGAAAACATGGGTTTTCCGTCCTGCCAAACAAGACTCTAAACACTCCTGCCGACTTCCTTCCTACTGCTTTGTCAACCTGCACAGTCCTTCCCACAGATTCAATATATAAGCTCCATGGCTAATCCTCAACGATCCTGTAAAAAGGAGCAGATAAATTGGACAACCAACCAATACAACAAACCATTATCCCAAACCAATACAGAAAAAAACAAAACTTTTCCAGCTAAAGGTGTAGCACTCTAATATCACAAATCAAATATTGCTTACTGACAATGCAATATTAATATAGTCTTTCTTTGGGACCCTAAAACTAAAATAAGATACATTTCAGCACTACTTGAATAGGTTACTACTGCTTGAATTTAAGATCAGCCTAAAATACAAGATGTGTGTACTTGAATCAGCGTTGTAATTAACAACACTGCAAATTTACTTTCAATCGGCATTTAAAAAGAATACAATCAGCATTCCTCCAAGAGAATGCTGATTGTATTCTTTTTAAATGAACACAAATGAAACACAAATGGGTAATAGTAGCCTGCATCTTATTTTATTATAACTTCCTTGTTCAGTCCTTAACAAATTGAGAATGAAACAAAGCACCAGACTCAATGAAACTGCAGAATGTCCTCCATCAGTAACACCAAAAAAGATTCTTAGATTTGTATTCCATAAAACAGTTGCAAGTTCAACCCTTGTGTGTGAATGACTGAATGATCCAAGTAGCTAAACTAGTCTCATTAGTCGTGATCTTTTCCATCATGGAGATATACCATGACCTCTGTTGAAAAGTTTGGGAAAAATATGACATGATGTGTTCTGTAGATGACCTTTCCTTTGCCATGAGCAGGACTCATCACACATACGTTATTCCTAAAGTTTAAACATTTAAGATGAGAGGCTTAGAAACAGGAAGAGAGTTGTGCTTTCGTCTGGCACTCGGGATTCAATGAGCTCATTTGCTTTATACCGGTGCTGGGAAGTTTTCAGAACCTACCACCTCTGGTATCCTTCAAAAAAAAGATTCCGCGTGTCTGCCTTCAATCTGTTCCGGGAGACCAACAATACTTGGTATGATCTTTCACTTGAAAAAATGACAAAGTGACAAAGACATGGCAAGTAACTTTACTATTGTGATGCTACATTTCTGTAGCAGGCGTAGGTAATTAAAGTTATACCACATGAAGTTGTTCTTGTTACATAGAGGCACAGATCTGTGGCAACAGTTGTCATTAAAAGTTAATTATGTAAGATTTAGTGGCATCTAGCGGTGAGGCTGCGAATTGCAACCATCTGTCAAGTCTACCACTGCCCCCTACCCTTTCAAAGAGCTTAGGACAGCTACGGTGGCTGTCACAGCACAAAAGGTGACTCTTCTGAGACAGCAGAGAGTAGCCAGTCAAGAAATGAGGTTTCTTTAGGTATATTTATTAAGAAATTATATTTACTTAATTATTCAGTAAAACCACGTGATTGCGACTTGGCTACTGACAGATAACATAGAAAATGTAAGCTAAGAGTGTGAAACATTGTTACTGTTTCTGAACCACAGTCCATTATAAACCACATAATAGATAAATTTTTTACAAACATTGACAAGGGAAAAACATTCATTCTCTCTGGGATAATGGATTCTTACCAAAATTGCCCGCAAGCAATAATATCTGGTCCGCTGCCAGATTATGGTGCTTTGATAGTGGCAAAAAATATAAATAAAGTACTTGATAGCGGTGCTGAAATAGACCTCAGTCATGGCAGCAACAGTTACTCACATATTCACTTCCTCTTTAGTGGTTTTGCCTACAAAATAAAAGCACAAGAAGCTTGTTTACTGATATGCTTTACTTGGAGTTGAACTGACAGCCTTTACTTTGAATGAAATTTAAAGAGTCTGTAGTCTGCTTGACACACCTCTGAAAGAGTCGTCAGAAAATTTGATTCCTCTAAATGTCCTCTGCCTGGAGATACTGGGGAAATGAAAAAGCCTCCGTAGGTTGATGGATACAGATCAAACACCGGAAAAAACACACTGCAGCGTGTAATGTGAGCCTGAAAAACAGTCACTTGCAGAATTCGTTTGTTGAAGAGAGAATTTTTTTTTCCCGAAGGCGGGATCGCGCTCACAATCCTTGAGTTGCAAGTCCTGTGTTTTACCAAATGAGCTAACCAAACACCATGTCAATGACATCCAATATTATGTTTTATATTCTCACCCACCATTTAATAGTTGAAAAAATTTCTCTGATGCAAAACTTACTTGCGCCTGATGTATGTTATTACTTCTTCTTTTTCTTCTTCAAACATATGTATTCAACATAGTGATGAGTGTCGGCCTGAATTCTACCAGAAGTAGAACAAGAAGAACGTAGTGACGAAACGTGCTCTGTAGAGCTGTTTGTCCGTTTTCAGCTACTGTAGAAACATGATGACGTAACATGGCGATGTCCATGGAAGGGGGGACCCGCGGTAATGTTATTTATATCTATAAATGGCTCATTCTAAGGTAATGAAAACATAATGGTTTATTATGTAAGGTCTTTACACAACACTGAAAACATGCTTATGGATATTATATTGCATTTCTGTCAATAGATCCTCAGAAATATTACACACTGGACCCTTAAAAAAAAGTGTTAATTGTGTTATAAAATATTATATATTATATAATGAATATTGGAACATGATCAGCAACTCGGGGCATTGAGCACCCTGAAGTAAGTCAGTGCTATTTCAAAATTCATCCATTTCATCACATTTTACCCTGTGTCAAACCAGATTTCTGACATATGTGCTCAAGTACCCTTCATCAGCTTTGCCTGATGTCCTCAGGAACTCCACTGCATACCAGCACTCTTCAAACGCTACATTTTACAGATGTTTTGGCCGTGGCTGCACACAGGTTTTGCAGTTTAGGAAATATAATAGACTTGCGTTTCATATAAGTGTTTCCAGATGTGGTGGTGGTGGTGCGTGTGTGTGGAGGGTGTACAAACGTCTTGACAGATAACGCATCATTTGACATACAGGCATTACAAATGTCAATAGGTACATTTACTTTTCACAATAAACACCTTTCTGAAAAAGAGGAAAAAATTATTTTACATTGCCAAAATGCATTGAGGCAGGTTTCTTAGTTGGCAATGGTAAGACTGCTTCATTGTTAAATAAATGTATTTTCTTGAAGGCATGTAAATGGCACAGGGACGTAATTCTCACTAACCACTGGAGAAACCTGGGTTCAATGTCAGGTTGTGGTTCAAGTGAATCTCAGTTAGCACTGTTTGTGAGTGGGATACCGGTGAAGGATCACAACTTTGTCTGTGCAGCACTATTTGTACATATTTGTTGGCTGGCACCTGCATGGAGAGGAGGAGGATCTGGGAAGGAAATTCTAAACCTCCTGGTGCTGGCTGGAATAGTACTTGTGTCTACAACCTTCTCCAGGTCAGCCAGAGAGGGTGTAGCAGCAATACAGACTTCATTGGAAGGTAATTACATTATGAGTTGGGGAGAAAAGGAGGTAAAAGGCATATTTCTTTTTTTTTGGAACTTTACCTAGGTCAACACATTCAAGGTGTCAAAAGTTTCTTCAGGCTAGTTACATAATTAGATTAATAGATAATAGATAGATAATAGATAATTAGATACCTGCTCAATTGTAATCAGTCACAATGAGGATTTGCAAATCTAGTAGATTTATGTACCAAATGTTTTTGTAACTACTTCAATTAAAAATATATGGATTTTCAGTTTATACAGTAATTTGGATATTATAGGCATATACACTTACCGGCCACTTTATTAGGTACACTTTGCTTCTACCGGGTTGGACCCCCTTTTGCCGTCAGAACTGCCTTAATTGTTCATGGCATATTTTCAACAAGGTATTGGAAACATGCCTCAGAGACTTTGGTCTATATTGACATGAAAGCATCACACAGTTTCTGCAGATTTGACGGCTTCATATCCATGATGCGAATCTACCGTTCCACCACATCCCAAAGGTGCTCTGTTGGATTGAGATCTGGTAACTGTGGAGGCCATTGGAGTACCGTGAACTCTTTGTCAAGAAACCAGTTTGAAATGATTTAAGCTTTGTGACATGTTACATTATCCTGCTGGAAGAAGCCACCAGAAGATGGGTACACTGTGGTCATAAAGGGGGATGGACCACGGGACTGTGCGATATGGCAAAAAATTCATATCCCAATAACGGTACATATCTCAAGATAGAACGTTTTTCATAATTTCCAACTGTAACTTGGGATATTTCTCTGGATATTATAAAGGTAGGGTAGCGATTTTGGATAAATCCAACACCATGAAAAATACCATGATATAGGGAATAATGACAAAGCAAGTAATGTAACTAATGTTAGGTAGGTTTTAGATTAGCAAGCTGACGCTACTTGCTGCTGCAAAACTAACATGAGAGAAGGTCTCAGAGCAACACAGCTAACTTCACAACAACAAGATGCCTTGGCGAACTGTAAAGTAAGCTGTATGTCCGTGGGCAAGTCATTTAATGTTACCTGACTGACACATAATGGCTGGCACTGCTGGATAGTGTTGCGTAGCTCTTCCATTATATTTAATGCAATTACTTCTCCGCAAGACCGGCAAACGTGGAAGAACGGACCGCGGTGAAGTCAGTTTCAATTTGAATATACAAAGCAAGTTGGATCCATGCTTTCATGTTGTTTACACCAAATTCTGACCTTACCATCTGAATGTTGCAGTTGAAATCACGATTCATCTGAACAGGCAAAGTGTTTCCAATCTTCTATTGTCCAATTTTGGTGAGCCTGTGTGAAATTGTAGTTCACACAGTCCTCAGTTTCTGATTCTTAGCTGACGGGAGTGGCACCCGGTGTGGTCTTCTGCTGCTGTAGCCCACCTGCTTGAAGGTTCGACATGTTTTTCGTTCAGAGATGATATTCTGCGTACCTTGGTTTTAATGAGTGGTTGTTTGAATTACTGTTGTCTTTCTGTCATCTCGAACCAGTCTGCCCATTCTCCTCTGACCTCTCACATCAAGGTGGCATTTTTATCCACACAGCTGGTCTTTTTGGGACCATTCTCTGTAAACCCTAGAGATGATCTTGCGTGAAAATCCCAGTACCAACAACCATACCCTATTCTGATGCTCGGTTTCAACTTGTCTTGACCACGTCTCCATGCCTAAATGCATTGAGTTTCTGCCATGTGATTGGCTGATTAGCTATTTCTAATAAGCAGTTGACCTCCCACATTGCTTTTTTGCCATTTGCCTGCCTTTTAATAGCATCTACAGATTGTCCCTATATTGAATTAAAGATTTCCTCAAGAGAGTAGCTTTCCAAGTTTTGTGTTCAAATTGATCTAAAACCATATCTTTGTTTTTGTCTTTGGTAGCATCAACAATAAACTGCAGCAGCCAGAAGCCGCATCTGGGGTGCTGGAGTATGCCATGAAACATTTTGGTGAACTGGTGAGTGCTTTTCTTTTCTTTCGTTCTTTTTTTGCCTTAAACCAAAAAAGGAAACCCTATCTATGGTTGCATTTAGACAGACACTGGGGAAAACTAAGCCCCCTCTATCTGTTCCATCATACCTCTATGCTGGCCCAGCAGGGGTGCAAAAAAATATTTATACTGGCTCACTTTTTTTCTGCAGCTTAGTTCTGCATCATCTGGCAACATAGTACAGTATGTTGGTGAATCAAATACATGCAAGCACACATTTTGGGTAGAACACCTTGCAGTATGTACTTTGTAACGTGGTAAATCTATGGGACAATGGAGAAAATGATTCTTGCGATGTTAACTTTCTTGAGCTTTAAAGTCCTGTATATACCAACAATATAATATAATATAATATACGGTCTTTTGAGAGATGTACACCCAGAACACCATGTTCCTAATGTGCAGCATGTGGAAAAAAATATATACTATGCTGATCAGTAGTCATTGGAAGGGAGCAGAATTCTTCACTGGACAACTGACATGATGTTAGAATTTCTTGAATATTTGCACATCTTTCATGTGTCTTTTCTGTGTATTTTATGTACAGTTGCAGGAAAAAGTAAATTAACCTTTTGGAATTACCAGGATTTTTGCATAATTAGTCATTAAATGTGATCTGATCTTCATCTAAGTCATTACAATACACAAACACAGTTTGCTTAAACTAATACCACAATTATATGTTTTTTTGTTTTCATTGAACACACTGTCTAAACATTCACAGTGCAGAGTGACACATAATGCATCAGTGGACTCGCCAAACTCTCTTGTGTAGTGTAAATGAGAGATTATAACATTTTATGGCAATTTATGGCCGAACAGTTAAAACGGAATCAGCAATCTTTTAGCAAGTTACTAATATGGATTATTTTTCTACAATCCACAGTTGCCACAAATTCAAGAGCTTTGCTTGTGATAACATACTTGATGTATGTGGTCAGTGATGGGTTAAGGGGTGTGATTCAGAGATAGCTAACTACACATAGTATTTTATAATAGAATGCATTCACTTTGCTTTAGGCTGAAAAAATAATCAATTCATAAAGTTAAATTCAAATGAGTTTTCCCAAACATTAGAACTATACAGGTGCTGGTCATATATTTAGAATATCATCAAAAAGTTGATTTATTTCAGTAATTCCATTCAAAAAGTGAAACTTGTATAATGTATACATTCATTCCACACAGATTGATATATTTCAAGTGTTCATTCCTTTTAATTTTGATGATTATAACTGACAACTAATGAGAACCCCAAAATCAGTATCTCAGAAAATTAGAATATTGTGAAAAGGTTCAATATTGAAGACACCTTGTGCCACACTCTAATCAGCTAATTAACTCAAAACACCTGCAAAGGCCTTTAAATGGTCTCTCAGTCGAGTTCTGTAGGCTACACAATCATGGGGAGGACTGCTGACTTGACAGCTGTCCAAAAGACGACCATTGACACCTTGCACAAGGAGGGCAAGACACAAAAGGTCATTGCTAAAGAGGCTGGCTGTTCACAGAGCTCTGTGTCCAAGCACAATAATAGAGAGGCGAAGTGAAGGAAAAGATGTGGTAGAAAAAAGTGTACAAGCAATAGGGATAACCGCACCCTGGAGAGGATTGTGAAACAAATCCCATTCAAAAATGTGGGGAGAGTGGACTGCAGCTGGAGTCAGTGCTTCAAGAACAACCACGCACAGACATATGCAAGACATGGGTTTCAGCTGTCGCATTCCTTGTGTCAAGCCACTCTTGAACAAGACACAGCGTCAGAAGCGTCTCACCTGGGCTAAAGACAAAAAGGACTGGGCTGCTGCTGAGTGGTCCAAAGTTATGTTCTCTGATGAAAGTAAATTTTGCATTTCCTTTGGAAATCAAGGTCCCAGAGTCTGGAGGAAGAGAGGAGAGGCACAGAATCCATGTTGCTTGAAGTCCAGTGTAAAGTTTCCACAGTCAGTGATGGTTTGGGGTGCCATGTCATCTGCTGGTGTTGGTCCACTGTGTTTTCTGAGGTCCAAGGTCAACGCAGCCGTCTACCAGGAAGTTTTAGAGC